>NC_037689.1:7467564-7689845 GCF_003255815.1 Theropithecus gelada
AGTATAATAATAATAAATAAATTAAAAAAAAAAAAACAAAAAAACAAAAAACAAAAAAAAAAAAGAAGAAGAAAAGAGAGAAGAATCAAATAGACACAACAAAAATGATAAAGAGGATATCACCACTGATCCCACAAAAATACAAACTACCATCAGAGAGTACTACAAACACCTCTATGCAAATAAACTACAAAATCTAGAAGAAATGGATAAATTCCTGGACACATACACCCTCCCAAGACTAAGCCAGGAAGAAGTCGAATCCCTGAATAGACCAATAACAAGTTCTGAAATTGAGGTAGCAGTTAATAGCCTACCAACCAAAAAAAAAAGCCCAGGACGAGGCACATTCACAGATGAATTCTACGAAAGGTACAAAGAGGAGCTGGTACCATTCCTTTTGAAACTATTCCAAACAGTAAAAAAAGAGGGACTTACCGTGAACTCATTTTATGAGAACAGCATCATCCTGATACCAAAACCTGGCAGAGACACAACACAAAAAGAAATTTTCAGGCCAACATCCCTGATGAACCTCGATGCGAAAATCCTCAATAAAACACTGGCAAACCGAATCCAGCAGCACATCAAAAAGTTTATCCACCACGATCAAGCCGGCTTCAACCCTGGGATGAAAGGCTGATTCAACACACACAAATCAATAAACATAATCTATCACATAAACAGAAACAATGACAAAAACCACATGATTATCTCAATAGACACAAAAAGCCTTCGACAAAATTCGACACCCCTTCATGTTAGAAACTCTCAACAAACTAGGTATTGATAGAACATATCTCAGAATAATAAGAGCTATTTATGACAAACCCACAGCCAATATCATACTGAATGGGCAAAAGCTGGCACGCTTTTGACAGTCGGCACAAGACAAGGATGCCCTCTCTCATCACTCCTATTCAACATAGTGTTGGAAGTTCTGGCCAGGGCAATCAGGCAAGAGAAAGAAATAAAGGGTATTCAGTTAGGAAAAGAAGTCAAATTGTCCCTGTTTGCAGATGACATGATTGTATATTTAGAAAACCCCATCGTGTCAGCCCCAAAATTCCTTAAGCTGATAAGCAACTTCAGCAAAGTCTCAGGATACAAAATCAATGCAAAAATCACAAGCATTCCTATACACCAATAATAGACAAGCAGAGAGCCAAATCATGAGTGAACTCTCATTCACAACTGCTACAAAGGGAATAAAATACCTAGGAATCCAACTTACAAGGGACATGGAGGACCTCTTCAGGGAGAACTACAAACCACTGCTCAGTGAAATAAGAGAGGACACAAACAAATGGAAAAACATTCCATACTCATGGATAGGAAGAATCAATATCGTGAAAATGGCCTTACTGCCCAAAGTAACTTGTAGATTCAATGCTATTCTCATCAAGCTACCATTTACTTTCTTCACGGAACTAAAAAACACTACTTCAAATTTCATATGGAACCAGAAAAGAGCTGGCATTGCCAAGACAATCCTAAGCAAAGAGAACAAAGCTGGAGGCATCATGCTACCTGACTTCAAACTATACTACAAGGCTACAGTAACTAAAACAGCATGGTACTGGTACCAAAACAGATATATAGACCAATGGAACAGAAAAGAGGCCTCAGAAATAACACCACACATCTACGACCATCTGATCTTCAACATATCTGACAAAAACAAGCAATGGGAAAAGGATTCCCTGTTTAATAAATGGTGCTGGGAAAACTGGCTAACCATATGCAGAAAACTGAAACTGGACCCCTTTCTTACACTTTATACAAAAATTAAGTCAAGATGGATTAAAGACTTAAATGTAAAACCTAAAACCATAAAAACCCTAGAAGAAAACCTAGGCAATACCATTCAGGACATAGGCATGGGCAAAGATTTAATGACTAAAACACCAAAAGCATGGCAACAAAAGCCAAAATTGACAAATGGTATCTAATTAAACTAAAGAGCTTCTGTACAGCAAAAGAAACTATCATCAAAGTGAACAGGCAACCTACAGAATGGGATAAAATTTTTGCAATCTATCCATCTGACAAAGGTCTAATATCCAGAATCTATAAGGAAGTTAAACAAATTTACAAGAAAAAAACAAACAACCCCCTCAAAGAGTGGGTGAAGGACTTGAACAGACACTTTTCAAAAGAAGACATCAATGTGGCCAGCAAACATATTTTTAAAAAGGTCATCATCACTGGTCATTAGTGAAATGGAAATCAAAACCACAATGAGATACCATAACACACCAGTCAGAATGGCGATCATTAAAAAGTCGGGAAAAAACACGTGCTGGAGAGGATGTGGAGAAATAGAAACACTTTTACATTGTTGGTGGGAGTGTAAATTACTTCAACCACTGTGAAAGACAGTGTGGTGATTCCTCAAGGGTCTAGAACCAGATATACTGTTTGACTCAGCAATCTCATTACTGGGTATATACCCAAAAGATTATAAATCATTCTATTATAATGACATGTGCACACATATGTTTATTGCAGCACTATTTACAATAGCAAAGACCTGGAACCAACCCAAATACCCATCTGATAGACTGGATAAAAAAATGTGGCACATATACACCCTAGAATACTATGCAGCCATAAAAAAGAATGAGTTAATGTCCTTTGCAGGGACATGGATGAAGGTGGAAACCATCATTCTTGGCAAACTGTCACAGGAACAGAAAAGCAAACACCGCATGTTCTCACTCACAAGTGAGAGTTGAACAATGAGAATACATGGACACAGGGAGGGGAACATCACACACTGGAGCCTGTTGGAAGGCAGGGGCAAGGAGAGAGAGAGCATTAGGACAAATACCTGATGCACGTGGGGCTTAAAACCTAGATGACAGGTTGATGGGTGCAGCAAACCACCATGGCATGAGTATACCTATGTAACAAACCTGCACCTTCTGCACAGGCATCCCAGAACTTAAAGTAAAATTTTAAAAAATGTAAACCAAATCATGCCATTTCCCTGCCTGTATCTCCTATTGCCTTCCCATTGCAATCAGAATAAAAGTCAAACTCCTAATCCTGGCCAAGCAATGGCTTTGGCGGGGCTTTAACCTTCTCTCCCTTCTGTTTTCTTCCTCTCCATTCTTCACCATCACTTCATGTCAAATATTAATAACATTCTTCAATAAGAATTCTTGCTTCCTTGGGTCATGCAATTTGTGAACACAAATAGCTTTTAAAAACAGTGATATTTTTATTGACCTGTAACATGCAATTCTATATAGAATTCCATATGACCCAGCCATCCCATTACTGGGTATATACCCAAAGGATTATAAATTATGCTGCTATAAAGACACATGCACACGTATGTTTATTGTGGCACTATTCACAATAGCAAAGACTTGGAATCAACCCAAATGTCCATCAGTGACAGATTGGATTAAGAAAATGTGGCACATATACACCATGGAATACTATGCAGCCATAAAAAAAGGATGAGTTTGTGTCCTTTGTAGGGACATGGATGCAGCTGGAAACCATCATTCTTAGCAAACTATCACAAGAACAGAAAACCAAACACCGCATGTTCTCACTCATAGGTAGGAACTGAACAATGAGATCACTTGGACTCAGGAAGGGGAACATCACACACCGGGGCCTATCATGGGGAGGGGGGAGGGGGGAGGGATTGCATTGGGAGTTATACCTGATGTAAATGACGAGTTGTTGGGTGCTGACGAGTTGATGGGTGCAGCACAGCAACATGGCACAAGTATACCTATGTAACAAACCTGCACGTTATGCACATGTACCCTAGAACTTAAAGTATAATAATAATAAATAAATTTAAAAAAAAAAAGAATTCCTATGCTTGTTATAAAAATGCAACTTTGTTGGCAAGTAATCTATTGCCCTCGTTTCAACCAGAAAGCCTCATCTAAGCTCCCTTGCCCCACATACAGGAATTCCAGATGTCCCTTTTTCAGTTCCTGTCCTGATCTGGCTCCTCATTATTATCCACATCTGGAGCCTCAGCCTATGCCACTTTTCCCATTTTTTTCCATTCTCCAGCTACTTTGAACTTCCTTCATTCTCACCTCAGTGACTCTGTACTCTCGTTTGTTTTGCCAGTAATATGCTTCTCCTCATTCTTCGTCTGGCTCTTACACATCCTACAGAAATTGACTTAATATCATTTTCTCATAATGACCTTCCCTACCCACCTTGACCCTAAATTGGGGCTTTACTACAGCTAGTGTGACCATATATCCCAGTTTTCCTAGGACAGTACTGGTTTGTACCTGTTGCCTTAGCAAAATTACAAATAGCACCCTCATTTACTTTCAAAAGTAACACCACTTGGTCGATAAATTATATGATTAACTCTAAGTAGAGGTCCAATACATGCAGAGAAGCAGTAGAAAAAAGCAGAAGAGAGGAGTAAGAGGGATGACAGGAGGATGTAAAAAAATTTTAAGTGTAGGAGGAGTGGAAAGATGCAGGAAGAAGGGAGATTATGAAGGATAATAAAGATTGAGAAGAGGAGATGAAGGACTAAATACAGAGAAAAGAGAAATGGGCAAGCTGAAGAGCAAGCAAAAGGACAGGGATGTGAAGAGAAATAATAGTTCAGATGAATTCAAACCTCAACTGTAAGTGAATATATTAAGGATTCTCAACTCATTAGAGTGCAAACATAAAACATGATGTTATTTTTTCCAGTGACTGTTCTCCATGTAGGAAAGTTGAAAACATATCGTTTACACTTGTGTAGATTGGCCACATCCTATTAGTTGGTGGTCATATTATTAGAATGATCTCATATAATTTTTTACTTATAAATATAAGTAAATAGATGTGCCATGTAAGATAGTCACATTTATTTTACAATTGGATTTTTGAACTTGATTTAAATCTCAGATCTCCTTGCCTACCTCAAGTCATGCTAGACCAGGTTGTGACTTCAACATCGTAATGTGTAAAGGAGATGAAGAAGTCAAGGACTGTAAATTCTCTCCCTTTGTTGTCCTCCCTTCTAGAAATTTACTTTCCCCTCTATGGTGTTGTGGGATATGGAAAGACAAAAAAAAGGGACACGCAACTCTTTACTCAACTGGATGAATTTTCCAGTCCCACTCTCTTATTGATGTAACTTCTTCCTTAGACCACAGTTGGGGCTTAATGAGAATGGGTTGGAATTATATTAATGCCTTATTGATGAGAGACTCATCTCAATGTAACTTCCCTAAACATTGAATACCCCTTGCAAGATTTGGTCACCATTCCCCACTGACCTCCAACTGATGGCTTTCATATAGCATCCCTCTATGATGTGTGCTTCTTAGCTATCCACCCACATACTGTGGCAGTACTAGAAAGACTATGGCCCTCAATTGCATCTTCTCTCAGTTATCAATGCTATGACAGTCCTATAAATCCTCTTTACCAGGCAATTCCCACAATGTCATCTTCCCTATTCTCTTTTCTGCTACTCAGCTAATATAGGATCAAATCAATAAGTACATAGGCTAATCAGACATATAACTGAGGAAAAAATGTGTCTGCCATTCTCCGAGGAAATCTTCATTTTTACAGTAATATTGACTTCCAATTTAATTTTGTTGTGGCCAGAGAATATACTGTTATCAATCTTCTAATATCCATAAAGTCTGTAGTGATGTACACTCTTTTATTCCTGTTACTAGAGAGTTTTCTCTTTCTTTGTTCCTTGGACATTCTCTCTAGGAATTTATAATTTTTATTAATCTTTTCAAATTATCTCTGATAAATACATTTTTATATTCATCTCATAAAATATATATGTATTCATCTCTGATAAAATACATATATATATATTTTTTTTTTTTTTTTGGAGATGGACTCTTGCTCTGTCACCCAGGCTGGAGTGCAATGGCACGATCTCAGCTCACTGCAACCTCCTTCTCCCGAGTTCAAGCGATTCTCCTGTCTCAGCCTCCCTAGTAGCTGGGATTGCAGGTGTACATCACCATGCCTGGCTAATTTTTGTATTTTTAGTAGAAAGGGGATTTCACCATCTTGGCCAGGCTAATCTCGAACTCCTGACCTCAGATGATCCACCTGCCTTGGCCTCCCAAAGTGCTGGATGATTAATATCTTATTTAGGAATATGTTATTTCATTTATAAATATTTGCAGGCATTTACGGATATTTCTAGATACTTCATGTTTATTTCTAATTAAATTTTGTTGTGATCAGAGAACATACTCTGTAAGATTTCAAACTTTTGATATTTATGGATACATATTTTATGGCACAGAATATAATTTACCTTGATGAGCATTCCATGTGGCCTTGGAAATAATAGGAATTCTTCAGCAATTAGGAGTAGTGTCCCATAAAATGTCAATTACATTAATTTGGATGACAGTATTATAGAAATATTTTAAATTTTTACTGATTTTTTTTAGTTCTTCCATTAATTACCAAGAAAGGAGAAATAAAAATCATCAATTATGATTTTAGATATGTCTCTTTCTCCCTTCAGATCTGTCTGCATTTGTCTCATAAATTCTGAGGCTCTGTTTTTAGACACATACATATTTAACATTACTATTTATTAATGCACTATCTTTATAAAATTTCTCAGCCTATCTCATGTGATATTCTTTTTCTTGGTCTACTTTACCTGATATTTATGTAGCCAAAACAGTATTCTTAGGTTTGTATTTTGCTTTTTCTTCACTTTATTTTCAATCTATTTAAGTTTTTATATGTAAGTGCATCTCTTTTTGTTAACAAATAGTTGGGCTTTGCTTTCTTATCGTATCTAATAATCTCTGCCTTTCTATTGAAGTGTTCAGTTTATTTCTATTTAATGTAATTATAGATGCCATTCAGTTGTCATTTGCTATTTGTTTTCTTTTTGTCTCATTTGTTTATTATTCCTCTATCTCACATTCCTTACTTATTTGGGGATAAACATTTTTAGTATTTTATTTCAGTACTTCTACTGTCTTTTTTTTTCCAAGGGCAATTCACATCCATTTCTTGATGATGCTACTAAACATACTTCAAACACGGCAGAAGGTAAAGAGTCTATTTTGTAGGTGAAACCGTTTCTTGCCAACAGCGAAGAGTGGTACATGAAAAGCAACTTGAGCATCGTCTTCAAGCTGAGGCCCCAGCTCTGGGCAAACAGCTGGCGAGTGGACCTGGTCCTTCTGGCCTGGATGGGGGTCTCCAAGGAACTACTTTTTCTCATGCTTTTGCTTGATGTGTTTCCATAGCTTCCCCTCGCTGATGTGCTGGTAGATCGCGTCCGCGGCCCTGATGGAAGAACAGGCCCACAGCGATGGTGAGGGCGAAGGTGGAAGTCCTGCGGAACAGCAAGGAGTACAATTTCGCAGTCAACGTCGGCATCGCCATGTTTCTTCCTCTATTATCTTTTTAATAAAAAATTTTGGTATTAATTTTAGGGATTGCTCAAGGGTTATCATATGCATCTTTAACTTATCACAGCCTATTAGCGTTAATATTTACAACTTCACATAAAACATAATACATTTACAATAGTAAAAATTCATTCACGTCTCTCAATTGTGTAGTTGTGGACATATATTTTATTTCTACATTAATTATAGACTCCACCATAGAATTTTTTTGCTTTAAACAGTTTTCTTTTTTATAATTAAGAGAAAATAAAGGATAATATTTTATGCTTACCCACATAGTTAACATTTCTGGTGCTCTTTATTCCTCATTGTAGATCAAAATTTCCATTGAATCTCATTTTCCTTCAACCTAAAGAACTTCATTTAGCATTATTTGTAGTACTATTCTGCTGGTAACAACCTCTCTTAGTCTTCACTTCTCACAAAAGATTTGTATTTCACATTGATTTTTCAAGTACATATATAATATATATGTGATATAAAATGTTGGTGTAACAGTTAATTTTTTCATTTTGCACTTTACATATATTGAAGAAAAGTAAGGCAGCAGTATTGTTTTGGGAGTAATGTAAAAATCCTGTTCTAGCTCTTGATTGCTAAATCTAAATCCTCCTTCCTCCTCTTTCATGTTTTTCTGACTTGGTATTAGGACTAAAAACCTAAGCATTAGTGCTTTCCAGATGCACAGCAATAGGCCACCAAAACCAAGGGCCTCTAGTATCCCTGAGGCAACCCTGACCCCCTGTTGTCATCCAATTAGGAGATAAGAAAGTAGCTTAGATTATCCAGGAGGCACTGGCAGAGAGGGAAAGGGATGGGGAAGGGGACTCACCCCTCAGCTATTACACACATTGTTCTGCAGAGAACTGATATCACCTGCCTGGCGACTTAACATTTCTTTGTACCTCCACACCTTTCACAGAGGGTTGAGGAGCCCTAAGGAAATACAAAAAAATGGAAACACAGTGTCAACCCTGCAGGACCAAGAGAAATTCACACTAGAACAGACAGACTAGACCAGGAGTCTTTCAACTTGGGAAGTTCCTTGGTAAAGTTCTCCATGATAGGGGTGTTGAGATGCATCTAGTTTTCCCAATTTGAGAATATTTAGAGGCCACAGATATGCTTCTGAAGAGAGACCTCACACCACACAGAGAAATAAGTGAAAGTGCCATTGCTCAGCCTCCAACCCTACCCAGAGCAGCACTGGTTAGTCAGCAGGAGCAGCACTGGTCAGCAGCTCTGGAAAGTCAGCCTTTCCTTCCTGACCCAAGCATAACACCATCATGCCTCATGGATTTCAGAGGGAACGAATATTCAAGGAGCACTGACAATTTAGAACAGGCACACACCAAACTGAAACAGCCGCAAGGAAGGCAGAGAAGAATCACCAAAAATAAGGCACTGCCCAGGACCTTTAGAGAATACATCAGAGACTTAGAAAAGGACAGAGAGGCCGGCCACAGTGGCTCACACTTGTAACCTCAACACTTTGGGAGGCCAAGGCGGGCGGATCACTTGAGGGCAGGAGTTTGAGATCAGCTTGGCCAACGTGGTCAAACTCGTCTCTACTAAAAAAAAAAAAAAGAAGAAGAAGAAGAAAAAAAATAGCAGGGCGTGGCGGCGGGCGCCTGTAATCCCAGCTACCCAAGAGACTGAGGCTGGAGAATCGCTTGAACCCGGAAGGCAGAGGATGCAGTGAGCTGAGATCGCGCCATTGCACTCCAGCCTGGGAAACAAGAGAGAAACTGGGTCTCAAAAAAATAATAAAATAAAATAAAGCCTTTGACGCCGGTTTCCGCTGCGGAGCGCTGCGGGTCCATGTGTGCAGTGAGTAACGCTATTCCTGGCCCAAGCCTGGGTTTGACCGAGTCCGCCGTGCAATGGACCCCAACACACAAGTCTCTGAATTTTGTCTCAACACTGCTCCAGATTACTATGTCGGAACAGCTGGATTTACCTGTGACACAGGCAGGTGTTATCTATTTGAAACATATGATAACACAGTATTGGCCTGATCGAGAAATAGCACTAGGGTATATATCCCCTTATACTATTCCAGAAGAAGATCGCCATTGTGTTTGAGAAAATATTGTAGAAGCCATTATCCATTCTCCTGAGCTCATCAGGGTACAGCTTACTACATGCATTCATCACATCATCAAACACTATTATCCAAGCCGCTGGACTACCATTTTGGACAAAATTGGCTTTTATCTTCAATCCGATAACAGTGCTTGTAGGCTAGGAATTCTTCTTTGCCTTTATCAGCTTGTGAAAAATTATGAGTATAAAAAACCAGAGGAGTGGAGTCCATTAGTATCAGCAATGCAGCATTTTCTATCCGTTCTAAAGGATCATTTTATATAGCTTCTTTCTGACCAGTCTGATCAGTCTGTTCTCAACCAGAAACAAATATTCGAGATCTTCTATGCTCTTGTTCAGTATATTTAATGGATTTCAAAGAGCACATGCCTGATATGCAGAACATGGGAATGACAGTGATGATGATGATGGAGCTGAAGATGATGATGAAACCGAGGAACTGGGGAGTGATGAAGATGATATTAATGAAGATGAGCAAGAATATTTGAAGATTCTGGCTAAGCAGGCAGGTGAAGATGGAGATGAAGATTGGGAGGAAGGTGATGCTGAAGAGACTGCTCTGGAAGGCTATTCCACAATCATTGGTGATGAAGATAACCCTGTTGATGAGTGTCAGATATTTAAAGTATCTTTCAAACTATTCAAAATTGTAATCCTGTGTGGTATCAGGCTCTGAGTCACACGGTCTTAATGAAGAACAAGAAAATAGTTACAAGACATAGCAACTCTGGCCGATCAAAGAAATCCAAAATGATTGAGAAGCATTGAGGACACAAATTCAGTGCTCCAGTTGTGCCAAGTTTTTGAATTTTGGAGACCCAGCACCACGGATGAATTGAGCTATCTCTTTATTTCCTGCTGTGTGATTGCAGTGAAGAGCTTGTGTTCCTCCTAGTAGTGGTTCCAGAACTGGTTCATGTTATCTATCCTAAACTAATGATCAATAGACGGGGAAAAAAAAAAAAAAAAAAAAAAAGCACCAACCACCCCAGGAGATGGGACCAGATCATGCAACCTGGCACTGGAAAAGAAACCAGTGGGATTTGGGGGATGGGGGGATGGGGAGGTACCTTAGGGGGCATATTTTCTTTATTTTTTGAAGAAAGTAAGATCCTGACTCTGAAGCTTCAAAGTGACACTGTGGAAATGTGAAACAAGAGGGGATGTCATGAAGGCAGCTTTTCTTTTTCTGAGGAAAAAATAGGCATGGGCTACAGAACCATTTAAAATGTCTCACTTACGGTATAAAGCTCAAAAGTAGATGTAATGTTTACACCTATGGGTATTTGTCCAATTTCTCTCTCTTCCTCACCATTGGGTATCTATTCTTTATATGTAACTAAGATAAGGTAATCTAATAGCCTTATTCAATCTTCATTATTTTCATTCATCATTGTTCCTATGTAGATCATTGGACACTTATTGTAGCACTACATAACTGATTATACAAATCTGTAAATGAATTAGCACTTTCATATTAAAACAAGGCTGCTAGCCTATATATAAAATAGCAAAATGTTTTCTGTTTATAAAAAGATGTAATGGGGTGGGGAGGCATAGGTAATTTCAAGTTATTAATTTAAAAATGAACTAGCAATTTTATACCTGGTGACTTTGTGTGACACTCACCTCTGATAGTGACTTGAATTTGGTATGTAAAAAGGGGTTAGTGGTATTTCATTGCTGCTAAAAATGACGACTCCCTCTGTGTCCTGCTTTTCTTAAAGCTGTCAGTGTACAAGTGGGTATTTCAATACCAGACCTTACTATAAAAATAAGAAAGGTGGCATCTAGAGCATGTAAATTGGATAGAAAGTTCTACTCTTAAAAAGTTGATCTAACAGTATGGCTAAACATCTATATAAGCAGTCTATTAAAAGAACCTAATTCGGCTATTGTGTCTTGATTTGATTGCAGTTTTTTCCTAATTAAAACATTTTTTTCCTCACTGGCCTGTTTTTAATCCCATACCTGGAAGAGTACAAAATGCACACTTAAAAAAAGCTGATATCTACCACTTACCTACTCCTCCTTCCCCATCTCTTCTACTCCTCTTGTTGATTGTGGTATCTGATCTTAACTAGATAGGCTGATGGCACATGGTTCCCTTCAAAAATCACTATCGATACCACTACAAAAACAAGTCAGCAAAGAGACAGTGTAGAGAGGTTGGCTTGCTTCCCTCTCTTCCTAACTGTATGTTGAAAAATAAGCCTTTATTGATCGTAAACATCTGTCAGATGAGTCATACACTGGGTTATTTTTTATATACATGTATACAGAAAATATTTCAACTGAAAGCAACATCTTAATGGATTCAAAACTATTACAAGCTGTTGTCTAAAACAGATGAGAAAATTTATAACTGTAAAAACAAATGCACATATTGATATTTAAAATGCATAATTAAGAAAACCCATTGGTGGTGTGTTTTTCTTGTATACCAATAATTAAGCCACTACTGTCGACACTTTTTGGTTTTCTATTTTAACACTGAAGAAGTGAAAGTATTTTCTATATTTATGAACTTACTACTAAAATCTTGGCAAGAAAAGAAAAAAATTATCTAAAATGTGTGGGTGAAAACTGTTAATCAAGTGTGTTTCTACTCCCCCCTCACCCCTTGAAAGTTGGACCCCAACTGTATACCCTAGGTTGCTTAAGGGGATTTCACTATTATATAAAGTCAATAAAAATGAAGTAGTTGTATATATGCAACATTGTGTACAGAGGGGAGATAATAAATAGTATTAAAGAAACAGTCTCATCTACCTCTACCTTTTGTTCGCTAATACCTAGTCTTCTTTTTAAATGTTCGGACTTCACTGCTTTTTGAATTCATAATTCCAATTATCACATTTTTGTTAATGGAAAATCATATCTAATAAAGATTTTAGTTAATCCCATGCACAGTATGAAAAAAGAAAAAAGAAAAAGAAAAGGACAGAGAGCTCTGTGTTAATGAAGGTGCTGGGTAAGAGTGGGTGGTGACTCTCGGGAGAACAGGGAGAAAAATGGGCCTGCTAAGGAAGAAACTACCATCAGAGTGAACAGGCAACCTACAGAATGGGAGAAAATTTTTGCAATCTACTCATCTGACACAGGGCTAATATCCAGAACCTATAAAGAACTCAATCAAATTTATAAGAAAAAAACAACCCCATCAAAATGTGGGCAAAGGATATGAACAGACATTTCTCAAAAGAAGATATTCATACAGCCAACAGACACATGAAAAAATGCTCATCATCACTGGCCATCAGAGAAATGCAAATCAAAATCACAATGAGATACCATCTCATACCAGTTAGAATGGCAATCATTATAAAATCAGGAAACAACAGGTGCTGGAGAGGATGTGGAGAAATAGGAACACTTTTACACTGTTGGTGGGACTGTAAACTAGTTCAACCATTGTGGAAAACAGTGTGGCGATTCCTCAAGGATCTAGAGCTAGAAATACCATTTGACCCAGCCATCCCATTACTGGGGATATACCCAAAGGATTATAAGTCATGCTGCTATAAAGACACATGCACACGTATGTTTATTTTGGCACTATTCACAATAGCAAAGACTTGGAATCAACCCAAATGTCCATCAGTGACAGACTGGATTAAGAAAATGTGGCACATATACACCATGGAATACTATGCAGCCATAAAAATGGATGAGTTTGTGTCCTTTGTAGGGACATGGATGCAGCCGGAAACCATCATTCTCAGCAAACTATCGCAGGAACAGAAAACCAAATACCTCATGTTCTCACTCGTAGGTGGGAATTGAACAATGAGATCACTTGGACACAGGAAGGGGAACATCACACACCAGGTCCTATTGTGGGGAGGGGGGAGGGGGGAGGGATAGCATTAGGAGATATACCTAATGTAAATGACGAGTTAATGGGTGCAGCACACCAACATGGCTCATGTACACATATGTAACAAACCTGCACATTGTGCACTGGTACCCTAGAACTTAAAGTGTAATAAAAATAAATAAATAAATAAATAAGAAAATTAATTAATTAATTAATTAAAAGGAAGTTTCGTCCAAACATAGAAAATCTTAAAGACACGTGACACGGAGTTCTATGTTTATCCTATAGCTGATAGTAAAAAGAGTTTTAACAGGGGTATGTTTTTACAAAGCAAATACTACCAGCACTTTAGGGAATGAACAAGAGTGGTGGATGCCTCTTCTTTCACATAGTGAATAGCATAAACTACTGCATTTGTCATTGCTAAAATGTTTCTCTTGGGGATATTTTGAAAATTTTGTGGTGAGGTATCCATACCCTTTTCTGGGATACTAGGGTGTTATCTAATCCTCTCTCTTAGCAAAATACTCGTGCTGGTATTTTAAATTCATTAGATAAAAATAAACCTACTAAATAGGAAACTTAAATTCAGGAGCCATGAAAATGTTATTCCCCTGACGCAAATAAATATTACCAACTATGACCATTAAACAAGGTAATCTTGGTGCAAAGCTACAAGATAGTGTTACAGGTTTCTCATGTTAATTTTTTTTTGGGGGTGGGGACAAAGTTTTGCTCTTGTTGTCCAGGGTGAAGTGCAATGGTGCAACCTTGGTTCACTGCAACCTCTGCCTCCCAGGTTCAAGTAATCCTCCTGCCTCAGCTTCCCAAGTAGCTGGGATTACAGGCACCTGCCATCATGCTCGGCTAATTTTTTGTATTTTTAGTAGAGATTGGGTTTCACCATGTTGGCCAGGCTGGTCTCAAACTCCTGACCTCAGGTGAGCCACCCTCCTCAGCCTCCCAAAGTGCTGGGATTACGGACGTGAGCCACTGCGCCCGGCCTCATGTTAAATTTTTTAATTCCTCATGAGCTGGTATTGTTAATACAAACTGATAAAGTCTTTTAGTCAAGACTTTCAGCATTTAGATAAACTGAAATGGAAAAGTGCCTCCCATGCTGAGACCACTTTACTGCACCAATCTTAGCTTTGTCATTAGGTAATTCCAGTCCCCTTTTGTGAGCATGTATTCTTACTTTATTACCATTCTGCTAGGGCTAAACTTGTGGGATGGCACCATGTGATATGAGTATGATCTCACAAATGGATTTGTTTTGAGATGGCAGAGGAATGTAACTCTACCAAAGCCTATGGGAACAGAGAATTGATTTCCCAATGGTGGAGAAACTGTTGTGTAACGGACAGTTGAGGATTGATTGTAGAGACTCTAAAGCAGGCTCTACCTGTCATGTGAAGGTGTAATTGGAAACTGACCACCAAAGAGAAACTTTTTCACCCCATTTTGACTATGCTTATATAAATATTTGACATGAGCCTGTGTGAGGTTTGTGTGCAAGAGAAAGTGTATATTGGAAAGTGGTAGCAATGCTGCAGGAGAAAATTTCAAATGCATAACTTACTGAGAGTTGAAAGTTACTTCTTGAAAACACAAGAGCGATATGTGCTCTCTCTTTCAAGGAAATCGAATAATATGAGGTACATAGAATAACATTATGTGCAAGGAAAGCTAACAATTAGTTAAATATGTGTGTGCAGTTACTAAAGATGAACTTAATTGTCCAATTCTAACTGTAATTAAGACAGCTGAGAAGTGGCAAAAAACAGCAAGCTCATCTAGGATGTGTTTGTCAGTTCGGACAATTTAATGTCAGAGTTAAATTATTGAGAAGTAAAATGGTATCTAAATGAGGACAACCTGCTTACTGTGAGACTAGATTAAAAACCAGGAACTGGCTTCACAGCACCTGAGGATGGTGCATGAAACACAAAAAGAAAAGTAGAGTAGGGAGATCAATAGAGTTCAAGAGGCTTCCCATCAATCTTTTTATCCAAGTTGCCTGTATTGCATCACCATGAATTCTAAGAAGGCAGGGTACAGGTGACATCCTGATATGAACTCAGGAAATGAAAGCAGGTGCCAATAAGGCTAAGTAGCATAGAACACCCTAAAGAATAAATGAGGAAGAAACAAAAAGGAGAACAGGGAGGGAATAATGACTCTGCAAATGATTGAAACCACTAAGAACTACAGAAAGTTACCCTTGTCTTTTTGTACATGAAGTCCACCAATCATATCTGCAAATACCTAGTGCTGACATCTGGATGGGGACATGGCAACACCTGAGGGCATGTCTATTTGAATGGGCATGTGTGACATTTCAATGTGGATTATGACATTTGGGTCACCATCTGCACCACCTGCAGTAGTGCGAGAGACATCCAATTATGTGGCATTACTGGTAAGAATCTGACAGTGTGGGATTAGTATTTGTTCAGAGGATACAAAAATACCCTACTCCTATGTTACACTGCTTTATTGCCCCCTCTTAGGTCTTTCCTTGAAAAAGGCATGCACACAAGGACCTGAAATATCATTCACTGGGCCAGTTCCCATGACCCATCAATGCAGGGGTCTCAGTTCAAGTTGAATTGAAGCACAGGTTTAGGCACCAGAATGAAGCAGGATCTCTTTGCCTATTTTATTCTACAGAAATATTATCATCAGCTGACCCCTAGTAGGCAGGAATGACAGAGCCCAAAATCTCCAGTGAGAAGAAAGAGAGGCCAATGTGTCTATGCCCAGCTTTCACAGTCAGCACCAGCTTATCTCATCACTTCAGTATCATAAGAAACAGAAGAGCTTAGATGTGTCTTACATGTATGGGTGTCACTTAGCAATGCACAGTGGTACTTCTTACAGTGCTCCAGAATTTGACTTATCACATTGGTCTTCCTTCCTCTAAGGGAGTAGTGAGGAAGAAGCTTGAGAGAAAGAGGCTTTTCTTGATCTGGAGATGAGTTGTAAGAGAAACCTGCCCCCATCCGAGTGACTTAAATCACTAATGGTTGGGTAGAAACTGATATGATCATAGAAAAAATTAGGTCATGTGTAAAAAAGGATTTTGCTGCTTAAATCTCAAGTGCATCAAGTCTAAAAACTATAAATACTGAGGATTTTCAAGTTTTAATAGCAGTATAAATCAGCCACATTTTTTTCATTGACAATATATAGCTACATTTACAAATATAATAGGAGGAAGGATAGTGACTTCACAAATTTATTATATATTCATTGCTTTATAAAAATCAAGCACTATAGGAAAATATAAAGGCAAAAGCAATACATTATAGCAAATTGAAACACCAAGAATTAACCAGTGTTAACACAGGATCAAAAACACATCAAAAGTAATGTTTCTACACTTCACTCTAAGTGGAATCCTAACAAATGTTCATATAACCTATAGGAAGCAGAGAGAGACAGAGAGAGAGAGAGAAACAAAAAACAGAGGGATGAACAGAAAACAAAATGGCATACTTAAGCCTTAAAATAGTGACAATTATTGTAAATATAAATGGTATAAATATACCAATTAAAAAGAGATTGGACCACCAAGAATTGGTAGACGTTTAAGGTGATGGATCTGTGAATTACCCAAACATGTATACATGTATACCCAATGTATACATGTTTCAATACATGTACTACAATGATAAAATCTGTAGTGTTACCATTATACAATGTATACATGTATTGAAACATCACAGTGTACCCCATAAATATGTATAATTATTATGTGTCAATTATAAACAAAATTTTTAAAATATTTGGTAAAAAAAAAGAGACTGGCAGTATGAATTTTCAAAAATTCCAATGTATACTATCTACAAGAAATTTTCATCATAGTGCTTCCCGTACTATATTGAATAGAAGTGGAGAGAGTGAGAATCTTTACCTGGTACTGGATCTTAGAGGAAAAGCTTTTCATTTTTCCCCATTGATTATGATGTTAATTGTGGGTTTTTCATAAACGACCTTTATTTTGCTGAGAAACTTTCCTTTTACACTTAAACTCTTCAGCATTTTTATCAAGGAAGGATGTTGGACTTTATCAAATGCTTTTTCTGTGTAAATTGAGATGATTTTTGTGTGCTTTTTATCTTTCATTCTGTTAATGTATCACATTGATTCATATGCATACTTTAAAACAGGTTTGCATGCCAAGGATAAATTCCACTTGGCCATTTTCTTAGTCTTTTTTGTTGCTTATAACAGAATATCCAAAAGAGGGTACTTTATTTTAAAAAGGAATTTATTCTTACAGTTATGGATGCTGAGAAGTCCAAGGCCAAGGGGCTACGTATGGTAAGAACCCTCTTGCTGCTGGGGACTGTGCAGAGTCCCGAGGTGGTTCAGGGCATTACATGGTGAGGTGGCAGAGGATGCTCGAGTCTCTTTCTCTTCTTGTAAAGCCACCAGTTCCATTCCCATGATAACCCATTAACCCATTAACTCATTAATCCATTATCTATAAATGGATTAATCCATTCATGAAGGCAGAGACCTCATTACCTATTCACCTCTTAAAGGCTCTACTTCTCAATAATGTCACACTGGGGATTGAGTTTCAACATGAGTTTTGGAGGAGATATTCAAATCATAGCAGTCATGATGTATAATCTTTTTGATGTGTTGTTGAACTTGGGTTTGCTAATATTTTATAGAAAATTTTTGTATAAATGTTTATCAGAGATATTGGTCTGAAGTTTTCTTCTTTTATGGTGTCTTTGTCTGGCTTAGGTATCATGGTGATGCTGGCCTCATAAAATATGTTTGGAAATAGTCCCTCTAGCTCTAGTTTTTGGAAGAGTTGAAGAAGTATTTGTATTAATTCTTCTTTGAATGTTTTGCAGAATTCAGCGATAAAGTCATCTATTCCCTGGCTTTTCTTCATTGGGAACTTTTAAATTATTACACTACTTCAATCTATTTGTTATTGTTCTGTTCAGACTTTCTGTTTCTTCCTGATTCAACGTTGGTAGGTTGTACTTTTTCAGAAATTTATCATTTTCTCTAAATTATCCAGTCTGCTGGTGTATTGTTCATAATAGTCCCTTATGACCCCTTTCATTTCTGATTTTATTGATTTTACTCTTCTGTCTTTTCTTCTTAGGTAGTCTAGCTTTTTCTTTTGAAAAAAAATCACTCAGTTTTATTGATGTTTTCGTATTGTTTTTCTATTCTCTATTTAATTTACTTCTGTTCTAATCGTTATTACTTACTTCTGCTAAAAAAGAAATAAAAGGTATCCAAGTTGGAAAGAAGAAAAGTAAAATTATCTCCATTTGCAAATGACATAATCCTATATATAGAAAACCTCAAAGATTCCACACACAAAAAAACTGTTAGAACTAATAAATCAATTCAGGAAAGTTGCAGGATACAAACCAATCCCATTTATGGTAGCATTAAAAAACATTAAAGAGTAAATTTAACCAAGGAGATGAAAGACCTGCACATGGAAAACTATAAAACATTGAGGAGAGTAATTGAAGAAGATACAAATAAATGGAATGATAGTCCATTCTCATGAAATGGAAGAATTATTAGGTTGGTGCAAAAGTAATTGTGGGTTTTGCCATTAATTTTGGTTCCAGTAAAAACCACAAATAGTTTTGCACTAACCTGATAATGTTGCTAAAATGCCCATACTACCTAAAGCAATATACAGATTCAATGCACTCTCTATCAAAATTCCAATGGCATTCCTCCCAGCAATAGGAAAAATAATCCTAAAATTTGTATGGAATCACAAAGACACTGAATAGCCAAAGGAATTCCAAGGAAGAAAAATAAAGTTGGAGGGATCATACCTCCTTACTTAAAAATATATTACAAAGCTATAGTAATCAAAGCAGTATGGTACTGTCATAAACAAACACATAGAAAACAGTGGAACAAAATAGAGAGCCCAAAAATAAATCCACACATATATGGTCAACTAATTGCAGATAAAGGCACCAAGAGAACACAATGGGGGAAAAGATAGTCTCTTTAGCAAATGGTGCTGGGAAAACTGGGTTTCCACAAGGAAAAAAATGAAATTTGACTGTTATCTTACACCATACACAAAACTCAGCTCAAAATGGGTAAAAAGACCTAAATGACAAAGGCAGCAAAATACACATTGCAGAAAGGACAGGCATTTCAATAATTGGTGTTGGGAAAACTTGATATGTCTATGTGTAAGAACAAAACTAGACCCCTATCTTTCACCATATACACAAACCAACTCAAAATGGTTTAAATACTTAAATCTATGACCTAAAACTATAAAACTACTAAAAGAAGACATTGGGGGAACATTTTAGACTATTGGTCTAGTTAAAGATTTTTTTAAGACCTCAAAAGCATAGGCAGCAAAAGTAAAAATAGACAAATAAGATTACATCAATATAAAAACCTTTTGCACAGCAAAGGAAACCATCGACAAAGTGAAGATATAACCTGAATAATGGAAAAAATATTTGGAAACTCTTCATCTGACAAGGGATTAATAACCAGAATATATAGGTGATATGGTTTGGCTGTGTCCCCACCCAAATCTCAACTTGAATTGCATCTCCCAGAATTCCCACGTGTTGTGGGAGGGACCCAGGAAGAGGTAATTGAATCATGGGAGCCAGTGCTATTCTCATGATAGTGAATAAGTCTCATGAGATCTGATGGGTTTATCAAAGGTTGTTTCTTCCTCATTTTCTCTTGCTGCCACCATGTAAGAAGTGCCTTTCAACTCCCACCATGATTCTGAGGCTTCCCCAGCCATGTGGAACTGTAAATCCAATTAATCCTCTTTTTGCTCCCAGTTTTGGTTATGTCTTTATCAGTAGCATGAAAACGAACTAAAACAATGTGTAACTCAAACAACTCATAGCAAAATAATAATAATCATCATCATCATCCAATTTTAAAATGGATAAAAGATCTGAATAGACATTTCTCAAAAGAAGACAAACGACCAATGGATATAGAAAAAATACCCAATCACTAGGAAAATGCAAATCAAAACACAATGAGATATCATCTCGCTCCAGCTAAAATGCCTACTATAAAAAGACAAAAATAACTAATGCTGGTAAGAATGCAGAGGAAGGGGAATACTGGTACAGTGTTGCTGGGAAGGTAAATTTGTACAGCCACTATAGAAAACAGTTTGGAAGTTCCTCAAAAAACTAAAAATAGAACTTCCATATGACTCAGAAATTCTACTGCAGGGTATATATTCAAGAGAAAGGAAATAAGTATATTTAAGAGATATCTGCACTCCCAGGTTTATCGTGGTACAATTCACAATAACCAAGACATGGAATAAACTTCAGTGTCCATCAACAGATAAATGGATAAAGAAAATGTGGTACATGTATACAATGAAATATTATTTAGCCATAAAAAGTATTAAATCCTATCATTTGCAGCAACATAGATGGAACTGGAGGTCATTACCTCAAGTGAAACAAGCCAGGAACAGAAAGACAAATGCTGCATGTTCTCATTCATTAAGAGTGAATACTGCATGTTCCCATTCCCATTTAATAGGAGCTTAAAAAGTGAATCTCGTGGAAGCAGAGAGTAAAACCATAATTACCAGAGACCAGAAAAGGTAGGGGGGCAATGACGTGAAATTGTTTTAGGGGTACAAAAATACAGTTAGATAGAAGGAATAAGTTACAGTTAGATAGAAGGAATTGTTTTAGGGGTACAAAAATACAGTTAGATAGAATTCAATAGTTATTGAATTCTCTACTGTAGAGAAACTGTAGTTAACAATAATTTATTCTATAATTCAAAATAGCTAGAAGAATCGCAATGCTCCCAACATAAAGACAACATAGTGTTTGGTGACAGATACCCCAATTACTCTGATTTAATTATCACACATTGTATACAGGTATCAAAATATCAAATGTACCTCCAAAATATGTACAACTATTATGTATCAATTTAAAAGGAAATAAAAATACAAAGACATAGTAGGATGGAAGTGAAGGATGGAAAGTGATGTATAATGCAAACATTAATAAAATGAAAGCAGGGGCCAGGCGCAATGGCTCACGCCTGTAATCCCAGCTCTTTGGGAGGCCAAGGCGAATGGATCACTTGAGATCAGGAGCTCAAGAGCAGTCTGGCCAACATGGAGAAACTCCGTTTCTACTAAAATTAAAAGAAAAAAAATTAGCCAGGCATCATGGTAATCCCAGCTACTTGGGAGGCTGAGGCTGGAGAATCACTTGAACCCAAGAGGTAGAGTTTGCAATGAGCTGAGATCGTGCCACTGCACTCCAGCATGGATGACAGAATAAGACTCCGTCTCAAAACAAAAATGAAAACAGGAGTACTGATATTAATATCAAATAAAGAAGAATTGAGAGCAAAGGAAATGACTGGAGACAGAGAGACACTACATGATGATAAAAGGTCAATCACCGAGATTTACAACGATTTACAAGAAACTACAGTCCTAAATTTGTATTCATCAAACAAAAGAGCCTCAAAATATATGAAGGAAAAGCTGATAGAGACGAAAGGAGAAACAGACACATTTAAATTTATACTAGGGAATTTCAACAGTGCACTCCCAGCAACTGATAAAGCTACTAAACAGTATATCCGCAAGGATATAAAAGAAATGAACAATGCAATCAACCAATATGATATAACTGATACATATATAGAAAGAGCACTCCAATTAACAACAGCAGAAAACACATTTTTTCAAGCACCAGTGGAACATTCAATAGGATACACTATGGGGAAAACTTCAACAACATTAAAACAATTGACGTCATACGGAGTATGTTCTCTACCCATAAAGAAATGAAATTAGTAATCAATAACAGAAAAACAACAGAAAATCTACAGATGCTTGTGAATTAAACAACATATTTCTACATAATTCATGAATCAAAGAAGTTTCTAAGGAAATTTTTAAAATACATAGAACTATTAGACAGATCAACAAGACAGAAAGTTAACAAGGATATCCAGGAATTGAACTCATCTCTGCACCAAGCGGACCTAATAGACATCTACAGAACTCTCCACCCCAATTCAACAGAATATATATTCTTCTCAGCACCACATCGCACTTATTCCAAAATTGACCACATAATTGGAAGTAAAGCACTCCTCAGCAAATGTACAAGAACAGAAATTATAACAAACTGTCTCTCAGACCACAGTGCAATCAAACTAGAACTCAGGACTAAGAAACTCAATCAAAACCGCTCAACTACATGGAAACTGAACAACCTGCTCCTGAATGACTACTGGGTACATAACGAAATGAAGGCAGAAATAAAGATGTTCTTTGAAACCAATGAGAACAAAGATACAACATACCGGAATCCCTGGGACACATTTAAAGCAGTGTGTAGAGGGAAATTTATAGCATTAAATGTCCACAAGAGAAAGCTGGAAGGATCTAAAATTGACACTCTAACATCACAATTAAAAGAACTAGAGAAGCAAGAGCAAACACATTACAAAGCTAGCAGAAGACAAGAAATAACTAAGATCAGAGCAGAACTGAAGGAGATAGAGACACAAAAAACCTCCAAAAAATCAATGAATCCAGGAGTTGGTTTTTTGAAAAGATCAACAAAATTGATAGACCGCTAGCAAGACTAATAAAGAAGAAAAGAGAGAAGAATCAAATAGATGCATTAAAAAATGATAAAGGGGATATCACCACCGACCCCACAGAAATACAAACTACCATCAGAGAATACTATAAACTCCTCTACGCAAATAAGCTAGAAAACCTACAAGAAATGGATAATTTCCTGGACACTTACACTCTCCCAAGACTAAACCAGGAAGAAGTTGAATCCCTGAATAGACCAATAGCAGGCTCTGAAATTGAGGCAATAATTAATAGCCTACCTACCAAAAAAAGTCCAGGACCAGATGGATTCACAGCTGAATTCTACCAGAGGTACAAGGAGGAGCTGGTACCATTCCTTCTGAAACTATTCCAATCAATAGAAAAAGAGGGAATCCTCCCTAACTCATTTTATGAGGCCAACATCATCCTGATACCAAAGCCTGGCAGAGACACAACAAAAAAAAGAGAATTTTAGACCAATATCCCTGATGAACATCGATGCAAAAATCCTCAATAAAATACTGGCAAACCGAATCCAGCAGCACATCAAAATCTTATCCACCATGATCAAGTGGGCTTCATTCCTGGGATGCAAGGCTGGTTCAACATACACAAATCAATAAACGTAATCCAGCATATAAACAGAACCAAAGACAAAAACCACATGATTATCTCAATAGATGCAGAAAAGGCCTTTGACAAAATTCAACAGCCCTTCATGCTAAAAACGCTCAATAAATTCGGTATTGATGGAACGTACCTCAAAATAATAAGAGCTATTTATGACAAACCCACAGCCAATATCATACTGAATGGGCAAAAATTGGAACCATTCCCTTTGAAAACTGGCACAAGACAGGGATGCCCTCTCTCACCACTCCTATTCAACATAGTGTTGGAAGTTCTGGCCAAGGCAATCAGGCAAGAGAAAGAAATCAAGGGTATTCAGTTAGGAAAAGAAGAAGTCAAATTGTCCCTCTTTGCAGGTGACATGATTGTATATTTAGAAAACCCCATCGTCTCAGCCCAAAATCTCCTTAAGCTGATAAATAACTTCAGCAAAGTCTCAGGATACAAAATTAATGGGCAAAAATCACAAGCATTCTTATACACCAGTAACAGACAAACAGAGAGCCAAATCATGAATGAACTTCCATTCACAATGGCTTCAAAGGCAACAAAATACCTAGGAATCCAATTTACAAGGGCTGTAAAGGACCTCTTCAAGGAGAACTACAAACCACTGCTCAGTGAAATCAAAGAGGACACAAACAAATGGAAGAACATACCATCCTCATGGATAGGAAGAATCAATATCATGAAAATGGCCATACTGCCCAAGGTTATTTATAGATTCAATGCCATCCCCATCAAGCTACCAATGAGTTTCTTCACAGAATTGGAAAAAATTGCTTTAAAGTTCATATGGAACCAAAAAAGAGCCCGCATTGCCAAGACAATCCTAAGTCAAAAGAACAAAGCTGGAGGCATCATGCTATCTGACTTCAAACTACAAGGCTACAGTAACCAAAACAGCATGGTACTGGTACCAAAACAGAGATATAGACCAATGGAACAGAACAGAGTCCTCAGAAATAATACCACACAGCTACAGCCATCTGATCTTTGACAAACCTCAGAAAAACAAGAAATGGGGAAAGGATTCCCTATTTAATAAATGGTGCTGAGATAATTGGCTAGCCATAAGTAGAAAGCTGAAACTGGATCCTTTCCTTACTCCTTATACGAAAATTAATTCAAGATGGATTAGAGACTTAAATGTTAGACCTAATACCATAAAAACCCTAGAAGAAAACCTAGGTAATACCATTTAGGACATAGGCATGGGCAAGGACTTCATGTCTAAAACACCAAAAGCAACGGCAGCAAAAGCCAAAATTGACAAATGGGATCTAATTAAACTAAAGAGCTTCTGCACAGCAAAAGAAACTACCATCAGAGTGAACAGGCAACCTACACAATGGGAGAAAATTTTTGCAATCTACTCATCTGACAAAGGGCTAATATCCAGAATCTACGAAGAACTCAAACAAATTTACAAGAAAAAAACAACCCCATCAAAAAGTGGGCAAAGGATGTGAACAGATATTTCTCAAAAGAAGACATTTATACAGCCAACAGACACATGAAAAAATGCTCATCATCACTGGCCATCAGAGAAATGCAAATCAAAACCACAATGAGATACCATCTCACACCAGTTAGAATGGCAATCATTAAAAAGGTCAGGAAACAACAGGTGCTGGAGAGGATATGGAGAAATAGGAACACTTTTACACTGTTGGTGGGACTGTAAACTAGTTCAACCATTGTGGAAAACAGTGTGGCGATTCCTCAAGGATCTAGAACTAGAAGTACCATATGACCCAGCCATCCCATTACTGGGTATATACCCAGAGGATTATAAATCATGCTGCTATAAAGACACATGCACAAGTATGTTTATTTTGGCACTATTCACAATAGCAAAGACTTGGAATCAACCCAAATGTCCATCAGTGACAGACTGGATTAAGAAAATGTGGCACATATACACCATGGAATACTATGCAGCCATAAAAAAGGATGAGTTTGTATTCTTTGTAGGGACATGGATGCAGCTGGAAACCATCATTCTCAGCAAACTATCGCAAGAACAGAAAACCAAACACCGCATGTTCTCACTCATAGGTGGGAACTGAACAATGAGATCACTTGGACACAGGAAGGGGATCATCACACACCGGATCCTACTGTGGGGACGGGGGAGGGGGAAGGGATGGCATTGGGAGTTATACCTGATGTAAATGACGAGTTGATGGTGCTGACGAGTTGATGGGTGCAGCACACCAACATGGCACATGTATACATATATAACAAACCTGCACGTTGTGCACATGTACCCTAGAACTTAAAGTATAATAATAAAAAAAAACCATAGAACTGAGTGAGAATTTTAAAAATCGATACGTGTGGAATACTATAAAGCAAAGATGAAATGGAAATTTAGAGTACTACATGCTTACATTAGAAAGAGGGAAGATCTAAAATCAATGATCTAAGTTTCTATTCCAGAAACTAGAAAAAGAAGAGCAAAGTGAACACAAAACATGCAGAAGGAAAGAAATAATAAAGATGAGAATAGAAAACAATAATATTGAAAACAGGAAAATTATACAGAACGTCAATGCAACAAAAGCTGGTTCTTTGAAAATATCAATAAAATTGATCAAACTTCAGTAAAGCTGACAAAAATAAAAACAGAAAATATATAAATGACCAATATCAAGAATGAAATAAGATTATCACTACAGACTCTGCAAGCATTAAAAGGATAAT
This sequence comes from Theropithecus gelada, assembly GCF_003255815.1. Classification (NCBI taxonomy): domain Eukaryota; kingdom Metazoa; phylum Chordata; class Mammalia; order Primates; family Cercopithecidae; genus Theropithecus; species Theropithecus gelada. Next base: position 7,493,867 of record NC_037689.1, read on the forward strand.
AGGGAACATGACAAATAACTTAATGCTTATAAAAGCTACAACTTAGAAGAAATGAACCAATTTCTTAAATACTACAAGATACCAAAATTCAATTGAGATGAAATAAGTATATATCTATTAAATAAAATAATGTGTAATTTCAATGCTCCATAAAAAGAAACCTACAGGTCTAGGCGGCTTCACATTAGAATATAACCAAGTATTTAAACAATTAGTATTGATTTCACACAATATAAGATACAGATAATATAAGAATAGAAAATACTTCCAAACTAATTTAATGAACCAAGTATTTTCCTTTAAATTAAGGAATAAGACAAGGATGACCACTGCAGCCATGTCTATTCAACATGGTATTAAAGTCCTATCCAGAATAATCAGGAAAAGGAAAAGAAAAAAAGTAAAAAGCATCCATACTGCAAATGAAGAAGTAAAATTATCTCTGTTTACAGATGACATGATCTTTCTTATATGCTGAAAACTCTAAAGATTCCACACACAAAAACTGTTGGCACTAATAAACAAATCCAGGAAACTTGTAGGATACAAAACTTAAAACACACACAAAAAATTGCATTTTATACAGTAACAATGAACAATTCAAAAAGAAAATTAAGAAAACAATTCCATTTTCAATACAATTAAAAAGAATAAAATACTTAGGAACAAACCTAACCAAGATAGCAAAGAGACTTATATACCGAAAACCATAATATATATATTGTAATATATTATATATAATATATTGTATTATAACATATATAATATAATATAATACAATATTTTAATATATTATATATATATGGTACTGGCATAAACATAGACATATAGACCAATGAAATAGAATAGTGAGTCAAGAAATGAACCTTCATATATGTAGTTAAATGATCTTTGACAAGGGTGCCAAGATTATTCAATGGGGAAATGACAATCTTCAACACATGGTGCTGGGAAAACTGGATATCCATCTGCAAAAAAGTAAAATAGACCTTTTATACGATAAAAATTAACAAAAATAGTTTAAAGATTTAAATGTAAGACCTAAAATTTAAAAACTCCTAGAAGTAAAGATAGGAGAAAATCTTCGTAACACTGGATTTGGCAAATAATTTCTGGTAATGATACCAAAAGCAAAAAATAGACAAATGTGACTACATGAAACAAATATGTTTGTGTATCAAAGGACAAAGTCAACACAGTGAAAAGGCAACATACAGAATGGGAGAAGATAGTTGCAAAGCATATACCTAATAAGGGATTAATAAGCAGAATATATATAAAAATTATACTGCTCCACAACAAAAAATTAAATAACTGACTAGGCACAGCGGTTCATGCCTGTTAGCTCAGCTCAGCAGAGGCGGGAGGATTACTTGAGGTGAGGAGTTCGAGATCAGCCTGGGCAAAATAGTGAGAACCTATTTCTAAAAAAAAAAAAAAAAAAAATCAATTAGCCAGACCTGGTGGCGTTCACCTGTAGTCCTCACTGCTCAGGAGGCTGAGGTGGGAGTATCACTGGAGCCCAGGAGGTTGAGGCTGCAGTGAGCTACGATTGCACTACTGCACTCCAGCCTCGGTGACAGAGCAAGACCCTATTTCTTAAAAGAAAAACACAAGTAACCCAATTATAAAATGGATAAAAGACAGACATTTCCCCAAAGATTATATGCAAATGGCCAGCAAGCATATTGAAAGATGCTAAACATTGCTGATCATCAGACAAATGTAAATCAAAACCACAACTAGATATCACCTCATACCGATTAGGATGGCTGCTATCAAAAGAGAGAAAATAAGTGTCACTGGGAATGCGAAGAAATTGGAACCCTTGTGCACTGCTAGCGGGAATGTAAATGGTGCAACTACTATGGAAAATAGTATGGTTGTTCCTCAAAAACTTAAAAATAGAACTACCAAGTGTTTCAGTATTTCCACTTCTGGGTATACATCCAAAAGAATTGAAATCAGGGTCTCAAAGACATGTTTGCACACCCATGTTCATAGCAATACTACTCACAATAGCTAACAGGTGGGAGAATTCAAAATATCTATTGACAGATGAATGGATAAACAAAATGTTTTATTATTCAGATTTGAAAAATAATGGACTTTTATTAGCCACATGCTGCAACATGAGTGAACCTTGAAAACATTATGCTAAGTAAAATAAACAAGTTACAGAAAGACAAATACTGTATAATTCTGTTTATGAGATATATCATGTAATTCTGTTTATATGAGGTATATCGCTTGAGCTTGGGAGGTTGAGGCTGTGATCGTGCCACTATACTCTGCTTGGATGACAGAGCAAAACACTATCTCAAAAACAAAACAAAACATCATGCTGTACTCTGTATATATATACAATTTTTGTCAACTGTACCTCAATAAACCTGAAAAAGAAAGAATGACGGAAATAGAAAGTTATTTTTGCACAATAAACACGGTATTAATTAAACGAGGGAAGAATAATTAATGGATACTAAAACCAGTCGATGAAAAAAAAATGACATTATGTATGTGTCTAATGCCCCAGGAGAAAGTGTAACCTGCCCAAGCTTGTCTTTAAGGCTTTTCTTCAATCCGGCCTCAGCCTACACTTGTTATTTTGGTCCCCTCTGGGCCTGCTAGTCCAGTCTGTCTACATCATTCACCTGCCACTCTCCACACCAAATCAAACTTATTAAAATCAACTCCCACATGTGAGCCTTTTTGCATCTTACTGCTCTATCAGAGACAGGGAATGTTGATGCCAGGCTCCAGATTCAGAGGCCATCCCAGTCCTTCCCTATCATCCTACTGCACCAGTCTCGCCTCCACCAGGATATCCAACCAACCATTCAGGGTACCTACCCCAGGACTCTGCTGGGCACACATTAATTTGAAGATATTTGGGCTTTTAGGTGTCTTATCCTGGAAGTGCAGATATCACTTCTGTACACTGGCCAGAAATAGTCATACAGCCCCAACACAACAAGAAAGTTGGCTGGGAAATGTAGGGGAGTGCATGAAAATTCAGTTTTTGCCAAATAGTGTATTTTCTCATCTACTTTCATAGATGAGTAAACTAAGACTCAGAGAGGCGAAGATACTTGCTCAAAGTCACATCACTGGAGAAACATAGGATTAGAATCTAGGATTCTCTGATGGTGAAATCCAAGTTCTTTCTACAATACCCTGCTGCCTTTGCCCTTCTAGAGCTCACAGTGTCCAGCCCCTTTGTAATCCATACATATTCCATTACTTAAGATTTTGTTTGCAAGCAATGATGTGCTAGTAAATGGTTAATAACTGGTTCTCTGATTTTAAAAATTCAAAGTTGGTAGTCTGCCATTTTTCACAAAGTTAATAACCCCACCGTGGCCAATTTCACTGAAGGCAAAGGTGGGATGAGCTATATACAATACACTCAAGCTGGTACAAACTGGCTTCACCACATGATTGGTCACAATCAATAAGAATTTTTTCTTGCCAATGTAAATAAAATGGATTTTGTTAGACAGATGTTAGAGGCTCACAGGACTGGAGGGAGACTGGAGAAAGCAACTTGAGAAATGGATAGGAGCATGAAACACAGACAGGAATGGTCTGATAAGGATGCTACTCTGGGGATAAAAATCACATAAGCCTTTTTTTTTTTTTTTTTCCACTCTTGTGTCAATCACTTAAGTTTCAAAGTCCAAGGAGAGGGCATGTGATTGACTAAGAATAGGTTGCATTCCTGTCCCTTGGCAGTATTGGAACCAGAGAGAAATAATGTGATTTACTCCTTGTCAATAGGGGGAGGAAAACATCTAGACGTGTCATTCCACAAAGACTACATATTGGTTTTCTATTAATGCATAGCAAACAACCACAGACTGAGTTGCTAAAACAACACCCATTTATTATCTCCAAGTTATTATAGGACAGAAGATGTGGCATGCCTTGGCTAGGTTCTCTGTTCAGGCAAAATGGAAATCAAGATGTCAGCAGGGCTGCCTTTCTTTCTGATGCCTTCCATTCTCATTCAGATTATTGGCAGAACTCTTGTACTTGCAGCTATAGTTCTGAGATCCTCATTTCTTTACTGGCTATCAGCTGGAGGCCTCATCAAGCTCATAGAGGCCACCCATATTCTTTGTATGAATGTAGCATCTCCATCTTCAAATCTAGGAGTGGAGAATGTCCATTCCTCTCAAACTTCAAAGCTCTCTTCCCAAGATGAGTGCAGTACCCTCGAAAGTCTTACTTGAGTAGGTCAGGCCCACATGATTTTAAGATCAACCGATTTTGGATGTTAATTACATGCACAAAATCCTTTCACAACAGTATCTAGATTAGTGTTTTACTGAATAACTGCCAAAAAGTCTATGTACACCAGAGGGTGGAGATCTTGTGGGCCATCCTAAAATCCTATTTACTACAATTGGAAACTGTATTATCCTAAAAGGAAAATTGGTGCAATCAGGATACCAACAAGACAAATATTCACCACAGTTCATTTGGCTAACATATACATATTTTTTTATGTCATCCCACACTGAAATTTCACAACAGTGAATGAAGCATTCTGTAGGATCACAGGTGGTGATAAGACAGAAATATTATGCGTAGGGAAGGCAAATCCATACCTAGAATATTCACTTACTGCTGACAAATCATTAAGTCAACAAACCCCTCCATGATGTAATGGGCCCAATGTAATAAATTTACTGCCAGGTACTGGGCTGGTCCTGTTTGGAATGGTACATATCAGAAACTCAGGATAGTGTTGGAAAGTTGCGCACTCAGCAGTAGGGGTAGTCATATCAGCCTTTGTGAGAGCCTTTTGTTGAGGCCATACATAGCCTCTGTTCACGCCACCATATCACTTTGTATAGGTGCCCATCTAACAAGTGCAGGAATAGCTGAGAAAAGAGTCTTCCTGACCTCCAATGAGTAAGTAATACTGCTCACCTGATTACTAAGAGCTTATTGGTGAGAATTCACATTTAACACTAAGTCTCATGCTTTGGATCAATCCCAAGAAGTCCACATACCACTTCCCTAGACCTCTTTTTCGGATATTTTCCCACATGTCCTTATTCAAAATCCCTGCTAAACTAGGATGAACCATTATCCCTGGATTTGGATCTGCGTGCAACAACTTATGAGACTTTTGGTTTTCTTTCTTTGGAAAGGAGTGAATGCACTTTTGTCTGTATGAAGAATAACTGCATCATGTTACACAGTGACCTTTTCCCAAAGAGTGCAAAGTCAAGAAGTGTGTGTAGTACCATGGAATACTATGCAGCCATAAAAAAAGGATGAGTTCATGTCCTTCACAGGGACATGGATGAAGCTGGAAACCATCATTCTCAGCTAACTATCACAGGGACAGAAAACCAAACGTTGCATGTTCTCACTCATAGGTAGGAGTTAAACAACGAGAACACATGGACACAGGGCAGGGAACATCACACACTGGGGCCTGTTGGGGATTGGGGAGCTGGGGGAGTGAGAGCATTAGGAGAAATACCTAATGTAAATGACGAGTTGATGGGTGCAGCAAACCAACATGGCACATGTGTACCTATGTAAGAAACCTGCACATTGTGCACATGTACCCTAGAACTTAAAGTGTAATTTTTAAAAATTCTTATAGAAATTAATTAAAAATAATAATAATAATTAAAAGGAAGTGAGTATTTGGTGATGAAAAAAAGAAGTGTGTGTAGTACATGCTAGTCAGATGAACTTCAGTGAATATTTGTAAAAATAAAAATGCTTTTTAAATTTAAACTTTCTTTTTTTTATTTTTTTATTTTTTTTTTGAGACGGAGTCTCACGCTGTGTCACCCAGGCTGGAGTGCAGTGGCGTGATCTCGGCTCACTGCAAGCTCCGCCTCCCAGGTTCACGCCATTCTCCTGCCTCAGCCTCCGAGTAGCTGGGACTACAGGCGCCCGCCACCACACCTGGCTAGTTTTTTGTATTTTTAGTAGAGACGGGGTTTCACCATGTTAGCCAGGATGGTCTCGATCTCCTGACCTCGTGATCCACCCGCCTCGGCCTCCCAAAGTGCTGGGATTACAGGCTTGAGCCACCGCGCCCGGCCTAAATTTAAACTTTCATTCTGATATAAGTGAAGACTTACAAAAAAAAGTTGCAAAACTAGTTTAAAAAATTCCTGTTTACACTTAACCTAGACTCTTCAATGTTAACATTTTATCACATTTGGGGGGCACACAAGGGGAAAAAAAGTGGTAGACAAGGAACAGCAAATAAATTTATCTTGCATGCCACTTTCAGTCAATAGGATGTTGTTCTCTAGACAGCGTGTTTCGAGGGAATCTGAGGCTTCAGCCTCACACAGGGGAAAGACTATAGAGATTGATAGCAATATCTGTGAACATAAGAAAGAAAAAGTAAAAAAAATCAATTATATATATCAAATAATAAGGAATATACATACCAAAGAGTGCTGCCCCATACTTTCCTCACCTCCTTACAGTGAGTTTCCTAAGACTCCTAGCTCATGCACATAAATACAACCCCATGAACCCTATATCCCCCAGAGACCCTAACTGCCCAATGTCTTTTGTCTCTCCATCCTTCTCTCTCTCTATGTATGTGAACACGCACACACACTTTCATAAATATGTGGAGACTAAATTACAAAGACACTCTCTTACAGAAAAAAATAATAAAATCAAAAAAGGCCACTAACATTAATATAATATTGCTGTCTAATCTAAATCTAAATACTTTGTTATGATTTTTCCAATTGTGCAAATTACACAAGAATTTCATGAGCAGGGAAGGGACAGAATCAAACCTATTCTGGGGTGTACACAGAGCAGAATGGCCTACTGAAGCCTGGAGTAAGGTGCAGTCCATAGGGATAAAGCTAAGGGAGCTTCCACAGGCATTAGGCATCCTCTGTCAGTCCCAGACCCCAAAGATGCAGCCCCAAACCCCAAAGATGCACCCTCCTCCTTCTTCAGGTTCCCTAAAACTCCCACGTGACCTTCCACACTCCTGGTGTTGCCACAACCACACTGTCCTCCAGATAAACTTTGCCTGGCACTGACCACCCAAGGCAGTGGCCCCAGGACTCTTCCACCTCTTCAGCACCTAACATGGCTTGGAGGATCCACAGAGCTACATCAATATTACACAGATGAGACTGCTGTCCTGCGGACCTCAAGAGCTGTGGGCAGCCATAGAGTTCATCTCTCATCTCCATCTCCATTTACAAATGAGCAACTGAAGCTCACAGAACTAAGACTGTTAGGGGCAGAGGTGATAGGATGCCCTGTTGGCTGCCTCTTAGGCCTGGTGTCTTCCCCACACATCACACTGCTGTCTAAATTCCCCAGGCAAGTCATGATCTGTACATAGTATGAAGCTAGGGGTGTGGGTGGTGATTGGGGGGAGGTGATACCTTATGGAAGACCTGTGCCTACCTTGGGGGCTTATGGACAGATGGATTGTTCTTTTCCAAGGCTGCAAGGTGGAGTCCATCCACCTGAATGTGGAGGCTGTAAACACACACCAGGAGAAGGCTGAGGTAGGTGGGGGACTCTTGCCCAAGCTGGCTCTGGACACAGCACATGGTGGAAGCACCTTCACAGAAAGGCTGCACCAACCCCACCGAGTCTGGCTGTTTTGCATCAAAAGGTGGAAAAACCACCATCCAGAAATGCAGGAACTACAGCCCAGATCTCATCATGGAGATGCAGGGCTGGCGCAATCCCTGCCAAAAAGGCCTCAGGCTAAGATTTCCCCCAGGCCTACCTGAGGGTCAGGATCCAGGCCTGGCTGAAAGAGGGGAGCCTGGCAATGAGGACAAGAGGCAGGGGAGGCACTGGGGCCCTGCACTGCTGTCTCCTTCCTATTTATCCTGGGCTCTCTCCTCAGAATGTGGACATCACTCAGGAACTTAAGGAAGCAGTGGACATCATCCCTGCCCACTACCAAACCCTTCCCAGGAGGCCAAATTGCCTTTGCTCCTTTTTCTGCCCCAGGAGCTCCTGTCTCTGCCCTTGTTCACATGTCCGGATACCACCAAGCACCTAAGGAAGTTATGGCCTAGGCCTAATTTTGTCCTCAGTGGGAGAGCCTAGCTTCCAGCATGGAACTCGGCAGCTCAAGCCAAGTTCCTGCTCACAGTCACAGTCAAAGGCTGAACATGGAGCTTTGTCTTACTTTGTAATTCTTGTTCTTGAGGTAACAAAGGCTTCTCTTTCTCCCTGCAGGAGAGAAGAGGGCATTGTGAAGCCTCCTTCACTGTCCATATGATCCTGTCTTGATGAGGCAGCCCCGGTCTTGTGCAAGCGGGAAGATTGTGAGGGTCTCCTAGAGGGACAGGCTCCAGGGCAGCATTTCCAGAGATGGGGAGGAATGCCCGTGAGCCCATCCCTTTATGAGCAATGTGACTAGGGGTATATCTTCCTTCTCACAGAGGAGACTCTGGCATCTAACTCATAGTGTTCTCTGCTCCTACTCCTGCTGCCCTCCTGGAGTTATTTCACTTTCCACATGGGTTGTATAACCAACACCCTAGAATCACAGGCCATGGACCCCTTATCTCCAGAATAGTCACCTTCTGTCCCTTTCAACTACCTACTCTCTGGACTTTATCATCACCTGGAGTTCCACCTCCTCTGTGTTCTTAAGTGCAACTGTCTGAGCACCTATACCCTCTCTCACTATGCAATTCTCGCAATGTCACTCCAGGACACCTAGCAGCATATCTGTCACATGAGAATCACTTAAGTGATATTTATTGAATAAACTATACAAGTTCTTGGGTCTCGTGTTCATTGATACTGCCTTTGTATCCCAATCCAGTAGCTGGATCTTCCCATATTTCCACCTGCTGAAAGCTGATCTACCCCCTTCAAACTAGAGCCGAGGTCCTGTCTCTCCCACATAAACATGTTGCTCGCTCCCCAAATACAGGGAAAAAAAGAAGCAGAGAGCACATCTAATTCACTTTGCAATTTCAATGTTTATTTCTGATACCAAAACTTGACAGCACACAAGGGGAAAAAAAGCAGTAGACAAGGAACAGCAAATAAATTTATCTTGCATGCCACTTTCAGTCAACAGGATGTGGCTCTCTAGATAGCTGTGTTTAGAAGGAATCTGAGGCTTCAGCCTCACACAGGGGAAAGACTATTGCGATTGATAGCAATATCTGTGAACATAAGAAAAAAAAGTAAAAACATCAATGATATATATCAAATAATAAGGAATATACACACCAAAGAGTGCTGCCCCATACTTTCCTCACCTCCCTACAATGAGTTTCCTAAGACTCCTAGCTCATGCACATAAATACAATCCCATGGACCCTATATCCCCCAGAGACCCTAACTGCCCAATCCAAAGTGATGTACCTACCCAACATCTCACTCAACCCAGAAGAAACCAATGGCACCAAAGTTGGCAGCAAAGTTGGCACTGGCTGTACCACCAGGACCAATAATGGGACCAGCAAAGGTCTGAGGAAATCTGGAGCGGGCGTTCTGGTGGTATCTGGCCCAGAAGGTAAATGGAATTCTGGACCAGGGATCTCCAAAATCTCCTTCCTCATCCCAGGTCAGCAGCTCAAACTCAATATCATCCCAGCTCCAGGGCCCAGACACAGCCTCATCTCCAATTCCCATGCGGGTTCTTGCTTCAGCCCGGGCTTCAGCCTCAGCTGCAGCAGCATCCAGAGCATCCAAGGCCTCATCTGCAGCCTCCATGAACTGTGCAGTCCAGTCACGAGGGTCTCTTTTCTGAACCTGAGATGAGGAATAGAAAACAAAACAAAATCTATTTACAATAGCCAAGATACGGAATCAACCTATGTGTCCATCAATGGATGAATGGATAAGGAAAATGTGATACACACACACACAGTGGAATACTATTCAGCCTTTAAAAAGAAGGAAATTCTGCCATTTGCAACAACATGGATGATGCTGGATGACATTATGCTAAGTGAAGTAAGTCAGACACAGAAAGACAAATACTGCATGACTTCACTTATACATGGAATCTAAAAAGGTCTAACTCATAGAAACAGAGAGTAGAATGATAGTTTCCAGGGCCTGGGGTCAGGAGGGATGGGGAAATATTGGTTAAAAGGTACAAAATTTCAGTTAGATAGGAAGAGTATATTCTGGAGATTGACCATATAGCATGATGACTATAGTTAATAATCATATGTTGTTTATTTAAAATTGCTAAAAGAGTACATTTTAAATGTTCTCATCACAAAAAAAAATGTCAAGTATATGAAGCTATGGAGAGTTAACTAGCTTGATGTAATCATTCCGCAATGTACATGACATGTATTATCAAAACATCATACTGTGCCCCATAAATATATATACTTTTTATTAGTCAATTAAAAATAAATGAATGTGCTGGGTACAGTGGTTCACGCCTGTAATCCCAACACTTCGGGAGGCTGAGGCAGGCAGATCACTTGAGGTCAGGAGATCGAGACCAGCCTGGCTAACATGGCAAAACCCTGTCTCTAATAGAAAAATAAAAATTTAGCCAGGCATGGTGGTGGCACGTGCCTGTAATCTCAGATACTTGGGAGGCTGAGGCACAAGAATCGCTTGAACCCGGGAGGCAGAGGTTTCAGTGAGCCAAAATCGCGCCACTGCACTCTAGCCTGGGCAACACAGCAAAACTCCATCTCAGGAGAAAATAAATAAATAAAACAAAACAAAATACTTAAAAATTACATTGTACACCATAAATATATACAATTTTTGTCAATTATACTTTAGTAAAGTTGGGAAAAAATAAAAATACTTTAAAAACCTAAAAAAAAAAAACCAAAACAAACTCATAATTGTATTAGCTAATATATTAACATATGTTAGCACCTAATGCATGTTAAGTTTACCTAACAACAACAACAAATACCACCAGCAATGCAGCACCTACCACGTGCCATACCTAGGATCTCATTCCTACCCTGGACCTTTCCCAGCCAGCGATAGTTCATCCCTTGACCTATCAATGCTGGTTGGCACATTACCTCTGCAATGAATCTCAGCACTTTCATCTTGCTAGTCTCATGGTAGGAACGGAGGCCCCAGAGGAACTCATACTCTGGGGGGTTGCTGTTGGGCACTCGTCTGTAGTCCAGGTATCTGAAAGAGCAAAACAATCTTTGTGTCTACCTACCCGGGCAGAATGGTAGTCCAGTAATGAAAAATAATCCTACATTTTTTAACATCAGATTTCAAATAGCAACTCCCCCTCGGGCTCATTCCTGAACACCATCAGGGTATTTACCCCTTAATCATCAAGCCTTGAATTCCTGCACCAGAACACTAAGCACTCACTTAGAGCTGCAGGCGACGCTTGTATAGGGTCACAGAAAGGACAACATTTCATTTCACTCCTTCTGCCTCAGCTCTAGCTCCAGATTCTTGTAATCTTGTCAGTGAGCCACAGAAGTCCATTGAAATGATTACAGTGTAGTGCAAAAGTGTCAGCCTGGCCCAGCCTTGGGAATGTCTACTGTGGGGATGGTGGATGGGCTTCACTTGCAAGACAACTACTTAGAAAAGTAGAAAAATTAGAAGAATTCTGGCTGGACATGGTGGCTCACACCTGTAATCCCAGCACTTTCGGAGGCAGAGGTGGGTGAATTGCTTGAGGTCAGGAGTTTGAGACCAGCCTGGCCAACATGGTGAAGTCCCATCTCTACTAAAAATACAAAAACAGCCGGGCATGGTGGCAGGCACCTGAAGTCCCAGTTACTCAGGAGGCTGAGGCACAAGAATTGCTTGAACCTAGGAGGTGGAAGTTCAAGCGAGCCAAGATTGCGCCACTGCACTCTAGCATGGGCAATAGAGTGAGACTCAGTCTCGAAAAAAGCAAACAAAAGAATTCGCCGGGTACGGTGGCCCACGCCTTAATCCCAGCACTTTTGGAGGCCGAGGCAGGAGCATCACTTGAGGTCGGGAGTTCGAGACCAGTCTAACATGCAGAAACTCCATCTCTACTAAGAAGACAAAATTAGCTGGGCGTGGTGGTGCATGCCTGTAATCCCAGCTACTTGGGAGGCTGAAGCAGGAGAATCGCTTGAACCCAGGAGGCAGAGGTTGCAGTGAGCCAAGATCATGCCATTGAACTCCAGCCTGGGCAACAAGAGTGAAACTCCATCTCGAAGAAAAGAAGAAAAGAAGAGAAGAGAAGAGAAGAGAAGAGAAGAGAAAAGAAAAGGAAAGAAAAGAAAAGAAAGAATCTAACCACGAGGAGTATATGCAATAAATACTCCTGAGGACACACGTTTCTGTACGCACAGAAACACATATGCACAGGTACAGTGTAAGAAATGAGCTTGAGAAGGGCTTTATTTTATTTTATTTTTTTGAGACAGGGTCTCGCTCTGTTGCCCAGGTTGGAGTGCAGTTGGCATGATCACAACTCACTGCAGCCTCAACTTCCTGGGCTCAGATGATTCTCCCCTACCTCAGCCTCCCAAGTAGCTGGGACTACAGGTGCATGTCACCACGCCTGGCTAATTTTTGTATTTTTTGTAGAGATGGGGTTTCGTCATGTTTCCCAGGCTGGTCTTGAATTCCTGGGCTCAAGGGATCTGCCCACCTGAGCCTCCCAAAGTGCTGGGATTACAGGCGTGAGCCATTGTACCTGTCCAGGAATGGCTTTCTAAAGCTGACCAGCACACAGGCAGAATCATAGGGAGCAGGAAAAGCCCCTTAGGCATCACTTACTTTTGCTTTACAAACTCGTAGGTGAGAAGTTTCCTTAGATCTCCAAGGAGGGGATGTCTCACCCTGAAGGTAAAAAAAGGAAATCCACAATCAGAGGCTATTACTATGCCCAAAGAGCTTTCCAGAACAGAGGTCAGAGATGAGAAAAGAGGCAGAGAGTTCAGAACTGTTCCCCCATCCACCCAGGTTACATCTTTGGGCTCTGAACATCCCCAAACCAAACCCTCCAGACCCCCAGGTTAATGCAATCCTGGGACCATCCACTGTTGCCAAAGGATGGTACAAACGGGTAAGAGATGAGAGAGCCCAATCATACCCAGGACGCAGTCCCATCTTGCGTAGTGCCTCCCAGAGGACAGCTGCAATGGGAGGCAAGGGGAGACAAGGGACGGAAAATAAGCATGGAAATCAGGCTGTGGCCAACCCCCAGCTGCAGGTCCAGTCACTCACCCTCACTGGCACGGTTGCCATTCATGAAGATGACACCCAGAATCACCAAGAGGAGACCGAGCTTGGGTGTGTCTTTGGTCCTAAGGGAATATAGAAAGAATGTATTTTCAGCAGCCATTTGCATGAGAGACCCCAACCAGCTTACCCATCTAGCCTCCCCAATATTCCTCAGCTAGGGGAGAATTATACCCCAGCTCTGCCCATGACCTGCTATGTGACCCTGAACCCTGGACCCTGATCTATGTGAAACTCCTGGAAAAAAAGCACCACTGAGAAAGGCCATGTTCCACCTTCTTTCCCATCTTACGTTCCCAGTATGCCAGCCAGGGACTCGGGGGTACTGATGAGAATATACAGGTGTTCTTCTTTGTCAATTTCTTTCAGCTGAATCCCAAATTTCTACAGGGACAAGAAAACAGACCATGAAATTACAACATCTAGCATAAGCTACCCATAGGCAGACACTCACCTCCCTGAGACTTGCCCTAAACTCCCAATAGGAACCCCATGAATCTTTTAAATCAACTTTCCCCATTATTCCTGTCCCCCAGGGCTGCCTTCTCACCTTCTCTAGGACAAAGCATGCACGTTCAATGATTTCTGGATAAACATCAGTGTATTCACGGATGATATCTCTCAGCATTTCTGTAGGAGAGAGGAGGGAGCCATCTGAGCCGAGCGGAGGCCACAGAGCAGCAGTCCCTTTGCCAGCCCTGCTGTGGGTAGCACAGTCAAGGTCCTCAAGAGTGAAAAGAGCCAACCATGGAAAGGAGGGGACAGAAGGGGAAGGGTCATACAAGCAGAAGAACACCAACAGAGCATGGAGTGAAGGGAAGGGTAGAGCTTGGGGAGGGGACACAGATGCCTACCTGAGCGCTTGATGGGCACCTTTGTGTAGTCCTTAAGCATCAAATACTTGACCAACTTATTTGCCTGGGAGGGAAAAAGGAAATCATTAAACTTATAAGATATTTACAAAAAATCTTGGTTGAATTATAGATGAGAGGGTGACAAAGAAAAGAGCAAGAGAGGGGAAAAGTGACTGGGGAGTTACAGCTCTTACTCTTTCCTGAAGAAGGGCCACATCTCGGGGCTGTGCAGCACCCGGGTTCTGTGAGGCACGCGAATTGGGGGAAGGGCGCAGGTTAGGCGAGGGGCGCAGGTTCTGCCAATCAGGTGGAATTGGCCAATCAGCGGGGATCCAGTCAGGTGGTAGTGGCCAGTCAGTGGGAAGTGGCCAATCGGGTGGCAGTGGCCAGTCGGGTGGTAGCGGCCAGTCAGGAGGACCTTGCCAGTCTGGAGGACCCTGCCAGCCTGGTGGGGTCTGCCATCCAGGTGGGGTCTGCCATCCAGGTGGATTCTGCCAGGCCAGTGGATTCGGCCAGACAACAGGGCCAGGCCAGACAATGGGGTTTGGCCAGATCACTGGGTTCTGCCAGATTACTGGGTTTGGCCAGATCACTGGGTTCTGCCAAGCAACTGGGTTCTGCCAGGCTGGTGGGGTCTGCCTAGCTGGAGGGCTCTGACGTGCTGGTGGGGTCTGCCTGGCTGTCTGGTTTTGCCAGCCTGAGGGGTTCTGCCAAGCCAACGGCGTCTGCCAGAGCACGTTGGGGGGTGCGCCAGGTGGGTTCTGAGTGGTCACTGGAACTGGTGCAGACCTCCAGGTCCCTGCAGCCAGTGGGGCCCGCCTCTGATCCCCACTGCTGTTCTCTTCAACATTCAAGTTATTAATCTGTATCATCAGAGAGAAGAAAAGTTCAGAATCACCAGTGGGTTCTGTGTCCTTACCTTATCTATTCCAGGAATGCCCTCTAAACCCTCACCTGTAGTGACAGCCTGACCCACTAGCCATTGGTCACCCTGAGTCCTGGGTTTGTCTTTCACTGTCTTCCAGGCAGGAGTTTCATCTCCGAACCAGGTCAGGAACAAACCAAAGATGGGGACTGAGGCTTCTCCTCTTCCTATGTCCACCACTGGCTCTGTCTGTACCACCCTGAACAAATCACTCAAGTCACTTCACTTCTCTGCCACTTAATTTCCTTCTCTGTAAAATTGGGACTATGATCCCTACCTGGTAGGAGGTGCCTTTAAGATTTTATGAGACAACCTGTGTGAATGTGCCTAGCTCAAGGCTTAACACACGGTAGTTACTAACACAATGTAAACTGAATTACATACAGGTTGTATATATTATTTGTGCCCATGTATTATCTCCCCATCAGTTTGTGAACACCCGGAGGACAGGAATAAACATTCTCTTCAAATGGCCTATAGCCTAGCTGAATACAGTTACATACATTGTTTTGAACAAACGAACACCCTCAGAGAAGAAAGGAGAGAGCCCCAAAGCAAAGTGAAGCTAGCAGGGATCTCACCTTGCGGGTCCTCTTGCCCCGAATTATTGTCCGGGACTCCAGATTCTGAGCCTGGGAACCATCTGCTGATGTCTGTGCAGTTGCACCGTCAGATTCAGAGATACCTGGGTCGGTCTCTATGTCAGCCTGGGAAGTGGCCATTTTGGCCTGATTTACATTCTGGGTCTGGGTATCAGCTGTTGGGGACTTAGTGGTATCATTCCAAGCCTTGAAGGGGGTCTTAGGCCTGCTGTTGGCCAGGTCATTGGCATTGAGAGACTGAGAGAAATTGTAGGTGGCATTTGGGCCCACTTTAGTAGTGGCATTCTGGGCCTTAAAGGCCATCTCAGACTTGTTAGCAGCTAACTCACCAGTGGTTGCTGCCTGGGAAAAATCATAGGCAGCATTTGGACCCTTTGGGGTGGCATTTTGGGACTTAAGGGCTGCCTTGGGCTGCGTGTTGGGCACGTCCTTGGCATTATGAGCCTGAGAGAAATCATAGACACCATTTGGGCCTTTTGTGGTGGCATTCTGGACTTTAAAGGCTGACTTAGGCCTAGCGGCAGCTGCTGAAACCTGAATGTCAGCCATCTCATTGGCAGTTGGGGGCTGTGAACTCTGGGGACTAGCAGCTGCAGTGGCCTGGTTAGTAGGTGGAGCCTCTGAGATCTGGATGGCCTCCATCAAGGTCTGCATAAGCAAGGCGCTGTCTTCTACAGAGGCCTCAGCCTGCAAACACAGGAGGGGAAAAATTAAATCTCTGGGCCTCTGAGGCAGGAGGTGGGGTGGGAATAGGGAGCCCGGGTGGCAGCGCAACAGGGGAGCTGCAGGCGGGTGGTGGGTGCAAAAACAGCGGGGCTGAGGCAGAGATCTAGGGGGCCCGCAAGGGGTGATAGGGGGCGGGGCGGGTACTAAACATGTGGCAGGGATGGAGTAGGGCAGGGGCAAAATGAGGGGTGGGGAGGTGTGCAGAGAGTGGGCAGGAACAGGAGCCAGGGACGCTCTGAGAGGCGTGCAGTAGCAGCTCAGGACGGGAGGCGGATCGCGGAGTTGAGAATAAGGGGGGTCGCACAGAGTGGGGAATGCAGAGAGAGGGAGGGTGGAGGCAGGAGGCTGGGGGAGGGGGTGACAGACTGCTCTACAAGCGTCAGGACTCTGGAAAAAAAAAATGGTTCCTTACCCACCCCGCATTCTCTGGGCAGATTGCCCTGACTACTAACAGGGTCTCCCCTCTCTCTGAGCAGGGACTGATGGCTGAAAAGAGACGCCCCTCCCCCCCTTCGATAAACGATGAGAATTCGAAAGGCCCACGGAGTCTAGTCACTAAAGAGGGCCAAACCGGATCCCGGCGTTTGGGAAACCAAAGAGGCCCGCGGGGAGGGGTGACTGTCGGCTGGGGAAATGCTGGGGTGGGGAGTGGAGATCTCACCTGGAAGCCGAGGAGGCCCGCACCACAGTCCATTTTCTGAGCCATGGCTCCTGTCCCTCTGGCAAGAGCGGAGCCTGGGGGCTGTGGGAGAGGGGCAGGGCGTTATACTACAGAGGGCAAATACGAAGGACCGAATTGGGAGGGGGATGACTGTGGTCTGATTGTGCGGGCGGATAAGGTGAATGTGAGGAGGAACGGATCGGAGCGGGAAAAGTGAATGGGCGTCCAGATGCAGGTTCTGAACCCCGAGAAGCTACTGACAGGGAGATGCTTCAAATCGGGGTTTGGGAAGCAGATGAGTTCTGAATTCGCGGGGGAGGGGTGCGGTTGGGTTGGGATTCGCATTTGGGAAGTTGCATGGAGGTTTTGAGTCAGGAGGAATCATCTAACAGTACAGATCGAGGTCAAGGAATCTGAGGATTTCGAACGATGGGAGGGATCGGACAGGGGTTTTGAATCAGGAAGGATCGGGAGGGGCATGTGAATTGGGGCTTGGGGGGTAGAAAGGGATTCAGAATCCAGGGTGAAGGGATCGGGATAAAACAAAAATGGGGGCCCGCACCAGGGGGCAGATGCCCTGTCTGGGGGCTAATTCTCACCTTGCCTCAGGCCCCAACCCCAACCCCCTCGCTGCCTCCCTTCTTCACGACTCAGAGGATCGGGATTGCTGGGCTCGGCTCTCAGCAGCCGCACTCTCTCCTTGTCCAGGAGAAAATGCCAGCGCGGCAGCTTGGGCGACCCCGCCTCTTCGCCTAATATACCACCCACCGCCTCAGGACGTTACGCGCATGCGCAAACACTGAAGAGCCAAAGTCAGTCCCGCCTGCTTTCCCAACAAAAGCTTCGTCCTGGAGACCATGATGCGCATGTGCGCTGGAAGGCGGTCCCGCCCCCTTTGCCAACACACCACCCCACCACCAACCAGGTCGACACTATACAACAGCACCTCCCCTTCCTCTACGCCCCCTCCCCCAACAGATGCGCTGTGCCTCTTGGTCACACCCCTTGCCCCACACACCGGCCCCCTACCTTTTCCGCAATGCGTCTCTATTCCGTCCCTCCCCTACTCAAGGCCCCTCCTATCAGGTCGGCTTGCATCTCCACCCCCTTGCCCAGCACGCTTAGGTCTCTGTGTGGGGTCTCTAATTGCAACAAGTGTTAGACCTCCGCTGAGGAAACGGAATGGCCTGAGAGGATACACTATTGGAGCTAACAAAGTAGTAGTAGTAAGTCTGTGGCTGCCACGTGACTCCATGATTTCTCCCCCACTCCCTGCCCGCCCCCACAAGCTCCCAGACGCAGAAAGAACGTTAGTTTCTTCCCTGTTCTTTATGCAGCTCCGGTGATGGACTCATTTGTGTGTGTTGGGGGAGGAAAGGAGGGAAGGGCACAGCTTGTACATCACAGCAGGATTTGTGCTGGGGCTTGTCTTCCCGTCACAGCAGCCCTGGGAGGTGAATGTCAGCACCCTCATTTTACAGATCAGGAAGATGAGGCACATATACATTGCATAAACTAGACAAGGCCACAGAGCCAGAAAACAAAATGCAAAATTTGGGTCTGGGTCTTCCTGACTCCAAAACCCACGTTCTGCTCATGCTGCCCTGGGGACTAAGGGTACCCCTCCCTCCTCCATTTGAGCAACAGACCACGGCACCCCATTTGTCCTAAACAAGCAAAGTTTGTGTTCTAGGAGGCCCAAGCTCATGCTCTGCATTCAGGAGGACACAAGCAGAGGCCCCCACCCTCCCCCCTGCCCTATGTGGGTCCATCCAGGTGTGGAAATTGCTCCTTGGGGTCCACTCTGTGCTCAGAACGTCAGGCCTCTTCCTTATCAGGGATACAATCACACTGTCCCTGAGGCCTTCTGGTGCCCACTGGAGCAGCCAGGACAATCAGACCTGTGTGTCTGAGCCATGGCAAGCCCTGGTTCCTTTCAGGGCTGGGGTCTGGGGCAGCTGTGGTCTTACGGAGAGAAACTGGGCTGGGCTTCAGAATTCCAGGGATGGAGTGCCCAGCCTGTCTGTCTCCAGCTGTGTGAGCCCGCTCAGGTCACTCAATTCTCTGAGCCCGGTTTCTCAATGTGCAAAGTGGAATGCACAGCAAGTGGGTCCTACCCAAGAACACACACGCTGCTATGCTTCCAGGATAACTGGAGAAACTCAAAAAGGCAGAAAATTAAATACAGATGTGAGGTGACTCAAATTAAACTGGTACATTTCCAAAATTCAAGACAGATCTTTGTGCAGTTCACATTTGTTCTGGCATCAACTCATGCCAGAAGCCTGCACATGAAAGGAAGCTAATGCTAGGAAGGACTGCAGCATTTGGTCCCCAAGGGCCAACATCAGTTCTGCCTGGCTGGATGACTTTCCTAATCTGTTGCATAGCAACCTCCTCTGTCAGCTGCCTGTTTTTCCTCAGCACTTCCTCTGTAAAGTGTCTGCAGTGAGACGTGATCAGACTCAGGAAAGGAGGTCGGAAACACAATTTTCTATGCTGTTTCCATATCTGTATCTTCAGTTATAACTTGCCCTGTGAATTCCAGATCCATAGTAACTACCTACCTCACTTCTCCAAATGGATATCTCTCAGTATTCTCTAAATTAACAGGTCCCAAATCAATTCCTTCATACACCTCCTCCTTCCCACCAACACAGTGTTTCTCCTCTAGTTATGCTTTTCTCTCCCATTTAGAGTGTAAACCTCTTAGGGAGATAGATTTTTGTTTTATTCATTGTTGTTTCCCCAGCACCTAGAACCATGCCTGGCACATTTTTATATCCTCAATAAATATTTGTTAAATGAATGAATCACTCTCCATCCCATTGCTAAAGCAAGAAACCTGAGAGGCAATTTTTCCTGTGATCAATTCACTTATTTTTCCTCATTATACAAATAATGCATATTAATCACTATACATTCAAACACTGCCTAAATATTTTAGAAATTAAATAAACATCACTCTAAATCTCATCACCTTGGACAATTGCTTAGATTTGGTGCTACCTTTTCATACTTTACACACATATATATTGTTACATAAATGATGTGTTATATACGCCAGACCTTAAACTTCATTCTTTTCCTTACTGCTTCCCACTTTCTTTCAATTCTACCTTCTCCTGTCAAACACTTGTTTTTAACACCATTTGATATCACTCCATACTCAAAAATGTTTTATTTTTACAAATTTAAGATTACATGAACTTTTATGTGTCTGAATTATCTTATTTGACAACAGTCTACCTCTGATTTGTTCTTTTAAATGACTGCATAATATTTCATGGTAAGAATGTACCACAATGTATTCAACCATTCCCCCATGGATGGAATCCATTTTAGTTTCAGGATTTTTGTGGGGGAGCATGGCACATACAACAACATTGCAATAAAAATACTTGTACATATATTCTTATACTTTAATAATGAATGTTTGTCTTTATTTCCGTGACACCAGAAGCCCAGGAGTAAGACAGACATATGCTACAAGACTTTATCATTTTTTTTGCCAATCTTATGTGTATTTATTGGTATCTCCTTATGGTTTTAATTTATATTTCTGATAAGCAATGTGGTAGAACACATTTTTATACATAAATGAACATATTAGATTTATTTTGTAATATGCTTATGTCTTTTACCTGTTTTTCATCTGGGTTTCATCTGGGTTGTCTGTCTTACTGACTTTTAGAAGTTCTTTATATAGCTTTATAGATCCTTACTGAAAACCCTTGGGGCCAGACGTATTTCGATTTTTAACGTTTTAGTAAGGTCATATATATTCTTGCGTAACAGTTCCAACTGTAAAAGCCACAAAGGCCAGATATTCACTTCTTCACATGCCGTTGGCAGCTAAGAGAATGTGATCTAGGATTTACCAGTGTAGCAAGCTCCTGAAGGCCATCCTCAGATTCAATGATTTGCTAGAAGGACTCGGATAACTCAGAAAAATTGTTATGGCTATTGTTTATTACAGTGAAAGGATACAGATTCAAATCAGCAAAAGTAAAAAGTGCATAGGGAAAAATTCAGGAGAGACCAGGCACAACTTTCCAGTTGTACTCTCCCAATGGAGTTGTATGATCAGTGCTTAATTCCCCCAAAAATGATGCGTTTAATATGTATGACATACTGTCAACCAAGGAAGTTTACCCAAGCCTTGGTGCCCAGAGTTGTTTTTGGGGTTCAGTCAGATAGGCCGGGAGCACCTGTGTGGCTGACCTTATTCAGTCTCTAGCCCATGCAGAGGTTAAACTAGTATCTGTCAGCCCAAGGCTCACACCACAAATCACACTGTTAGCATAAACTATCCAGTGTGGGCCAAGGTCACAGTAAACAAAGACACTCTGATCAGGCAAGATACTCCAAGGGCTTACAGATTATCTCCCAAGAGCTGGTCAAGAGCCAAAGCATTCTTTGCAAAAGACCTTTTTTTTGGAAAGCACAGGGTTTAAACATTGCAGACCTGCTGAGTCAACCCTTTCACTGCACAGTTATGACTTAGACCTAACACTTTGTCTCAAAGGAGTGATTCAAATATGCAGTGATGGAATTCATCGCCATAGCTGTGGTGGTGGGAGCAGCAGCCACAAGAAAATCCAGTTTCTAGGGGCAGCATTAGCAGCGGGGCTAACATCCAGGGTCCATGTTCAGTAGCAGCAGCAATGGTATCCAACCAGCTAATACATATGGCATGATTTTTTTTTTTTTTTTTTTTTTTTTTAAAGACAGAGTCTCAATCTTTCACTCAGGCTGGAGTGCAATGGCGTGATCTTGGCTCACTGCAACCTCCGCCTCCCAGGTTCAAGTGATTCTCCTGCTAGAGCCTCCCGAGTAGCTGGGATTACAGGCACCTGGATAATTTTTCTATTTTTAGTAGAGATGGGGTTTCACCATGTTGGCCAGGCTGGTGTCGAACTCCTGACCTCAGGTGATCCACCCACCTCGGCCTCCCAAAGTGTTAGGATTATAGGTGTGAGCCACCACACCCGGCCTTATGGCATGATTTTTGAAATATAACTGGTGCCCTACTGCTTTTCGGTAATATTTTATTAATTCTGTTTTTAAAAAACTTTTAAAACTTTTTATTTTGAAATAATTACAGATACACGGGGAATTGCGAAGATAGTACAGTGAGGTTCTATGTACTCTTTATCTGCTTCCCCAATGGTTACATCTATGTAACTGCAGTACAAAATCAAAACCAAGACACTGACATTGGTACAATGTGTATATAGTTCTCTATCACCTTATCACATGTGGAAGTCTCTACAAACACCACAGCAATCAAGACACAGAACTATTTCATCACCAGAAACGTTTCCCTCATACTACCCCATTATAGTCACAACCAACCCTCCTCCACAACCCCCATCCCTAACCATCTTTATAATTTTATCATTTCAAGAAGTCATGAAAATGTAATCATACAATGTGTCACATTTTGAGATTGGCTTTTTTCACACTCAGCATAATGCCTGTGAGATCCATCCCAGTTGTCTTGTGTATCAGAGTTTCTCATTTTACTGTTGAGTACCATTACATGGTATAGAGGTGCTACAACAGTTGGTTTAACCATTCACCCACTGAAAGACATCTGGGTCATTTCCAGTTTGGGGCTACTGTGAATGAAGCTGCTATACACATTTGTGTACAAGTATCTGTGTAGTTCCCATTTCTCTGGGATAAGTACCCAAGAGTGCAATTGTTGGGTCATATAGTAAGTGCATGTTAGTTTTACAAGAAATTACCAAACTTTCCTAGAGTGATCATACCATTTGACATTCCCACCAGCAATGTGTGAAGGATACAGTTTCTCCAAATCCTTGCCAGCATCTGCTGGTGTCAGTATATTTTGGCCACAGGTGTTTAGTAATATCTTACTGTGGTTTTAATTTGCATTTCCCTAATGGCTAATGATGTTGAACATCTTTACATGTGCTTATTTGCCATCCATATATCCTCTTTGATTAAATGCCTCTTCATGCCTTTTACCTATTTTTTAATTTAAAAAAGCCTGTGGGTACATAGTAAGTATATATATTCATGGGGTACATGAGATGTTTTGACACAGGAATGCAACGTAAAATAAGCACATCATTGAGAATCCATCCCCTCAAGCATTTATCCTTTGAGTTACAAACAACCCAATTACACTATAAGTTACTTTAAAATGTGCAATTAACTATAGTTATCCTATTGTGCTATCAAGTAGTAGGTCTTATCCATTCTTTCTAAGTACTTTTGTACCCACTAACCATCCCCACCTCCTTTCCAGCCCCCCATTACCCTTAATTGCATTGTTTTCTTTCTTTTCTCTTTTACTGTTGAATATTGAGAGTTCGTATATTTTATGTACGAGTCTTTTGTCATATATATGGTTTGCAAGTACTTTCTCCCAGTTTGCAGAGACTTTTGCAGGGGAAATTTTGAAGAAATTCAATTTATTGGTTTTTTTTTTCCTTTTATGGATTGTGGGTTTTATGTCATTTCTAAGAACTCTTCAACAAGCCCTAGTATACCTCACGATTTTCTCCTACAATATCTTCTAAAAGTTTTATGGTTTTAATTTTTACGTTGATGTCTGTCATCCATTTGAGTTTAACTTTTAATTAGGTGTGAGGTTTAGGCTGAAGTTCATTTGGCAGCGGGGAGGGGGCGGGGTGAGCGGGTGTCAGAGCTATGGATATCCAGTCAGGCCAGTGCAGGGTAATTAAAGGGTGATCCTCCTTCCTTTGAATTGTTTTTGCACCTTTGTCGAAAATCAGCTGGCATATTTGTGAGGCAATTTCTGAGTTCTCTGTTCTAGTCTATTGTTCTGTGTCTGTTCATCTACCAAATCCCACAGTCTTGATTACAATAGTCAGTAGTCTTAAAATTGAATAGAATGATTTCTCCCACTTTATCTTTCTTTCTCAAAATTATTTTATGTATTATTCTGGTTCTTTTGTCTTTCCATATATTTTGGAATAATCTTATTTATATCTAGAAAACATCCTGCGGGGATTTTGATAGGAACTGCACTTAAACTGTGTATCAATTTAGGGAAAATTAATCTTTTTTTACGTTGATTCTTACAATCCATGAATGTGACGATATGTGCTTCTCCATTTATTTTGCTCTTCTTTAATTTCTTCACTAACATGTTCTAGTTTTTAGTATAGAAATATTGTATATGTTTTGTTAATTTACACGTATTTCACCTTGTGGTTTTTTTTTTTTTTTTTTTTTTTTTTTTTTTTTTTTTGAGTCATTGTATTCTTTTCTTTTTCTCTTCTTTGTTTTTCTGGCAGGGCCTTGTTCTGTTGCCGAGGCTGAAGTGCAATGGTGCGATCATGGCTCACTGCAGCCTTCAACTTTTGGGCTCAAGCAATCCTCCCACTTCAGCCTCCCAAGTAGCTGGGACCATAGGTGCGTGACACCATGCCCAGTTAATTATTTGAATTTTTGTAGAGATGTGGTCTCCTTATGTTGCCTAGGCTGGTTTCGAACTCCTGAGCTGAAGTGATTGCTCCCGCCTCAGCCTCCCAAAGTGCTGGGATTACAAGTGTGAGCCACTGTGCCCAGCCCAGTATTCTATTTTTAATTTCCACATGCTCATTGCTAGGATATAGAAATAAAATTGATATTGGTAAGTTGATCTTGTACCCTGTGACCTGCTAAACTCACTTATTAGTTCTAGGACATTTTATTTTTTTGTAGATTTTTGGGAATTTCTACATACACTATCGTGACATCTGGAAATAGTGAGTTTTATTTCTTCCTTTCTGATCTGTATTGCTTTTCTTTCTTTACTGAGCTAGTTAGAATTTCCATTATTATTTTGCTTTTCGTTGTGTTTTGTTTTTTAAGAAGCATGCTTAGATTTACCTTTAATTTTTAATTTTTATGGATACATATTTGTTGTATATATTCATGGGTTACATGTGATATTTTGATACATGTATATGATATATAATGGTCTCATCAGGGTATGATCTTGTATAATCTCATCAGGGTAACTGAGATATCCATCACCTCAAACGTTTATCATTTCTTTGTATTGGGAACATTCCAAATCTACTCCCCTAGTTATTTTGAAATGTACGATAAATGATTGTTAACTATAGTTGCTGTATTATGCTACTGACTACTAGGTGTTATTCCTACTATCTTACTGTATTTTTGTACCCCTTAAAAAACCCCTCTTTAGGCTCCCCACCTCCCACACTTCTCAGTCTCTGGTAATCATCACTCTACTCTCTACTTCCATGAAATCAAATTTTCTTTAGCTCCCACATATAAGTGAGAATACGTATATTTGTCTTTCTGTGTCTAGCTTATTTCACCTAATATAATGTCCTCCAGTTCCATCCATGTTGCTGCAAATGACAGGATCTCCTTATTTTTATGGCTGAATAATATTTCATTGTGCATACATACCATATTTTCTTTATCCATTCATCCACTGATGGACACTTAGGTTGATTCCACATCTTGGCATTGTGAATAGTGCTACAATAAACACGAGAATCCAGCTATCTCTTTGATATACTGATTTTTCTTTCTTTTGGACCTATCTCTCACCATATACAAAAATCAAATAAGAATGGGTTAAAGACTTAAATATAAGACCTGTAACTATTAAAGTACTGGAAGAAAACATTAGGGAAGTGCCCCAGGATTGGTTTGGGCAAATATTTTTTTAGTAAGACTTCAAAAGCACCCCAAACAAAGAAAAAATGATCAAATGGGATCACATCAAGCTAAAAAGCTTCTGCACAGCAGAGGAAACAATCAACAAAGTGAAAAGAAAACCTACAGGATGGGAGAAAATAATTTGCAAACTATTCAACTGACAAGGGATTTAATAACCAGAATATATAAGGAACTCCAATAACCCAATAGAAAAACACAAACAAACATACACACACACCTCCCAAAAATCCAATTTAAAAATGGGCAAATGACCTGAATAGATAATTCTCAAAAGGCATACAAATGAACAAGGGAATATATTTTCAAAATGCTCTCCATCACTAGTCATTAGAGAAATACAAATCAAAACCACAAAGAGATATAATCTCACTCCAGTTAATAACGGCTATTACCAAAAAGACAAAAATAATGGATGTTGGCAAGGATGTGGAGAAAGAGGTACACTCATACATTTTTTATGGGAATGTAAATTAATACAGCCACTTTAGAAACAGTATAGAGGTTCCTCAAAAAACTAAAAACAGAACTGTCATATGATCCAGCAACCCAATACTATTTTGATAGCAGTGGTGAGTGCAGATATACTTACCTGGTTCCTGATGGCAAGGAGAAATCATTCAGTCTCTCACCATTAAGTCTGATGCTAGGTGAAAGTTTAGTGCGTATCTTAAAAAATCAGCCTTGAGGAAGTTACTCTCTATTAGTGAATTGCTGACAATTTTTAGGAAAAATGAATTGTTGGATTTTCTAAAATGCTTTTTCTTTGTCAATCAGTATGATATGACTTTTATTCTTTAGCCTGTTGATACAGTGGATTACATTGCTGGATTTATGAATGCTGAACCTACATGGAATAAATTCCCCTTGGTCATGGTGTATAACATTTTCTACAACACTGGATTTGATTTACTAACGTTCTGTTGAAGACTTTTATGTCTATGTTCATGAGACATATTAATGTGTAAGTTTCTTTCGTGTACTTTGGTTTCGGGATGAGGGTAAGACTGACTTCACAGAATTAATGGAAGTTGTTTCCTCTTATTTTCTGGATGAGATTGTGTAGAAATGCTGTTCATCCTTCTTTGAACAATTGTTAGAATTCTTAATTTCTTTTATAAGAACTTCCTTTGGCCATTATTTTAGGATAGGTAGGCTAGAAACAAATTCTTAGTTTTCTTTCTTCTGGAAATGTCTTGATTTACTCTTCATGACTAAAGGGTATTTTATTTTCATTGGGTATTTAATTCCAGGTTGATGAGTCTTTTCTTGCAGCACTTGAAATATATTGTGGCCTCTATGGTATCTAATGGGAGAGCTTCTGTCTGTCATTGCTTTGGTATTCTCTATAGGTAAGGTGTCATTTTGCTCTGGTGGGATTCAAGATTTTTTGTTCTGTCTTAAGCTTTCAGAAGTTTGAAAACGGTTGCTTTGGCCGGGCGCGGTGGCTCAAGCCTGTAATCCCAGCACTTTGGGAGGCCGAGACGGGCGGATCACGAGGTCAGGAGATCGAGACCATCCTGGCTAACACGATGAAACCCCGTCTCTACCAAAAGATACAAAAAAAAACTAGCCGGGCGTGGTGGCGGGCACCTGTAGTCCCAGCTACTCCGGAGGCTGAGGCAGGAGAATGGCGTGAACCCGGGAGGCGGAGCTTGCAGTGAGCCGAGATCCGGCCACTGCAATCCAGCCTGGGCGACAGAGCGAGACTCCGTCTCAAAAAAAAAACCAAAAAACAAAAACAAACAAACAAACAAAAAAAAAAATGAAAACGGTTGCTTTGACTATATCTTCTCAGGGGGTTGCTCAGCTTCTTGAATCACTGAATCTGTGGGATTGTCTCCCCCACCCCCAAATTTGGGACATTTTCAGCCATTGTATCTCTCAACACTTTTTCAGTCCCTCTTCTCTCTCTCTTCTGTGATTACAATGACACATATTTAAATCTTTTGTAATAGTCCAACAAGTGCCTAAGACTGTTTTTTGTTGTTGTTGTTTTGTTTTTCAGTATATTTTTCTCTGTCATTCAGACTGAATAATTTCTATTGTTCTATCTTCAAGTTCCCTGATTCATTCTTCTGTTATCTTTATTTTGCTGTTGAGTTCATCTACTGAGGTTTGTCTTTTTTAAAGTCCATGTACTAAAATTTTCAGTTTTAAAATTTCCTATTAATTTTTCTTTGTATCTCTGATTTCTTTTAGAGATTTCCAATTTCTTTGCTAACGCATCCTTTTTTTCACTTGTTCTAAGCATGTTCACAATTGCTCACTGAAACATTTTTAGGATGGCTGTTTAAAAATCTTCGTCAGATGATTCTAATAGCTGTGCCATCTTGATGTGTGTTGATTGTCTTTTGTCACTCAGGTTGTGATTATTACAGTTCTCACTATGACAAGTGATTTTCAGTTGAATCCTGGATATTTTGCATATTATGTTATGAAGATCTGGGTCTTATTAAAATCTTCTGTTTTACCACATATAGGTGGAAGTCCAGGTTCCACACTCAGATTCCACTGATACCTGGGGTTGAGGAGTTTGCTGCCACCATGGGCTAAGTGACAGTTCTAGCTCCACATTAAGCTTTTACCAGTACCACTCTGGGAGAGATTGGGTGCCCAATTACTTCTCTCCAAATGTCCTCCATTGAGACCACTGATAGATAGGTATCATTGTTACTGTTGGGTGGTGATAAAAACCTGACTCTTCATTAGGCTTCCTCTTGATACCACACCATTTGTTAGGGGAGAGGCACCTCATTATCACTCATTAGGGGTGGAAATCTAGGCTCCCCACATGGTCTCTACTGACTGAGGGTAGGTACTAGGACATTCCCACTCCCCGTTCATCTTACCATTCTGTCAGGGAACTAGAGGTCTTATTACAGGCTGGCAAGGGTGGAAGTCTCTCTAGTTGGCCTTTGCTAGTAGGGGTAGAGCTGTAGTCTCGTCTGGTATTTAGCTACAGTAGAGTGGTTATTGTTTAAAAAACTTTGTCAGCCAGGCGTGGTGGCTCACACCTGTAATCCCAGCACTTTGGGAGGCTGAGGCGGTCGGATCACCTGAGGTCACAAGTTCAAGACCAGCCTGGACAACATGGCAAAACCCCGTCTCTACTA
Source organism: Theropithecus gelada (assembly GCF_003255815.1). Lineage (NCBI taxonomy): Eukaryota > Metazoa > Chordata > Mammalia > Primates > Cercopithecidae > Theropithecus > Theropithecus gelada. The sequence continues at coordinate 7,522,633 of NC_037689.1, forward strand.
AAAATACAAAAATTAGCCGGGCGTGGTGGCGCGCACCTGTAATTCCAGCTACTCAGGAGGCTGAGGCAGGAGAATCGCTTGAACCTGGGAGGTGGAGGTTGCAGTGAGCCAAGATCGTGCCACTGCACTCCAGCCTGGATGACAAGAGTGAGACTCTGTCTTAAAAAAAAAAAAAAAAAAAAAAATCCTTACTAGGCTGTCTGTTCTTCAGGTGAAGAAAGAGTGGATTTATATTGAGGCTTTTTTGTTTTGGTCTGTGCCCTTTGGTGTTTCCAGTTTGCCAGTTTCTCTAGCATCTGGTCTAGGATGTACGCAGCAAAAAGAAAACACAGGGAACTTACCTCCATGTTGATTCCTTGGTTCCATGTTCCCTAGAGAATATATCATCTTCGTTTCAACTTTGTGGGTCTTGTTATGTTTTGTTTATATATTTTTTCCAGAGTTGGATAGGAAAAATACATCTACCCTGTCTACTACTTCTTTCTGGAAGTTCTCAATTCTCGTATTTTTTTTTTTTTATCTATTGTGATTTCTTAATGTACAATCACATTATAAGAAAAAGAAATAATTTGATCACCTCTTTTACAATATGAATAGCACTTATTTGGTGGTGGTCTCTTATATGAGTTGCTAAAACATCAAGAGCAATATTGAGTAATAATCTAAATAAGTAACATCCCTTTCTTTTTCCTGAAGTGACTTTACCATTTTGCCTATCAGAATAATTATGGCTTTTGATAAGTAGTTTTTTAAAAATCATATTTAATAGCTTCTTTCTCTCCCTATTTTACTTTGGATTATTCATAATGCCTCTCTCTGCCTTATTCCCCAGTCAAATCCATTACCTATTCTTGTTACCATTTTAAGTACATTTTTATTCCATTCTATTATCTTTTTCTCTGTTTTCCACCATCTTGTTAGATGGGAGCATGAAGAGTGGGAGAAATTAGAAAGAAGGTCAAGTAAGAAAGAAAGGGACTGAAGAGGAAGAGAGGGAGGAAGAAAAGAAGAAAGAATATAAAAGGAATAAGAAAAGATTAATAAAAATAGCAGCTGGAAGTAAATGGAATTAGGAAGATAAGGAAAAATAAGATAATGGAGAAATAACAGATACTAAGTTGGAGCAGAAAAAGCAAGAGGAGGCTGGGTGCGGTGGTTCATGCCTATAATCCCAGCACTTTGGGAGGCTGAGGCAGGTAGATCACCTGAGGTCAGGAGTTTGAGACCATCCTGGCCAACATGGTGAAACCCAGTCTCTACTGAAAATACAAAAAATTAGCTGGGCGTGGTGGCAAGTGCCTGTAATCCCAGCTACTCTGGAGGCTGAGGTAGGAAAATCGCTTCTACTCAGGAGGCGGAGGTTACAGTGAGCCAAGATCTCACCATTGCACTCCAGCCTGGGCAACGAGAGCGAAACTCCGTCTCAAAAAAAAAAAAGAAAAAGAAAAAGAAAAAGAAAAAAGCAAGAGGAAAGAGAAGAGGATGTAAGGTAGAAGAGCGTGAGAGGTAGTGGGGAGTATATAGAGGGGTGGTATGGACAGAATGTTTGTGGCCTCACCAAATTCAGATGTTGAAACCTAAATTCTCAGTGTGACTGTACTGGAGATGGGGCCTTTGGGAGGTAATTAGGTCATATGGGTAGAGCCCTCATAATGAGATTAATGACCTTATAAGAAGGAAAAGGAGAAAGCTTGCTTCCTCGGTCTACTCTCCACCTTGTGAGGACACAAGAAGAAGATGGCTATCTGCAAATCAGGAAAAAGAGGGCCCTCAACAGACAGCAGATCTGCCAGCCTCTAGAATGGTGGGAAGTATATTTCTATTGTTTAAGCCACCCAGTCTATGATAGTCAGTTATAGCAGCTCGAACTGACTAAGACAAGAGGTTAAGGAGTAGATAAGGAGGGATGAAAAATAAACAAGGAGAGGGGTAAAAAAGAGGAAGGAGGGAGTAGAGGAAATAACCAGGGAGAAAAGAGAAGTATTTGAAATAAGAGGGCCAGGGACAGGAAGAAGAAGAAATGAAGTAGAATCACACTTCACCAATGACAGTGATTTCGTTCTGCAGAGAAGTTGTCCTTTCTTCTTCTCAGATTCTCAGTTCCCTTTATGTTGGTACCCACCAACATGCCAGAGGTCATTTCTCACATCTCACTCTGGCCTTGAGGTAAGACCACCGTGGTTTTTTACTATAAGAGACATACACCCCAAGTTTTGAGTAGATAAATTTGTTTGAGATACTCAGTGTTTATCTCACACGTTCTGTTGATGATTGTTCTGTAGGTATGGGTATTATCTGACAAACTCCGGTATGCAGGATATGTAAGTTATTTTCTCTGCAACTCAACATAAATTCTATGTCAAGTTTCCATTCCACTGAGTGGTGGAAACTTAATCTCCAGCAGTATGGAGTCCCCCTCTCACTCTCTGCTTTGGGGTTGTATTTAAGTTCTACGATGTTAAATAGTGTCAAAACATCAGGATGGGGAACATATGTTGGGTGTCATGTATCCATGTTGGCATACATGTCATATTTGTTCACCAATGTCTGTTCAAGCAGGTAGTTGTTGAGTGAGCTTCATTCTTTACTGTAAAGCTGCTTTGGGTCCAACTCTCTCTTTGGGTATCATATATCACTCATATATGTGGAAAACATTCTGCTGTTCCTATGATATGCTGAGGTCTGTTAATCTCTGTGAGGCTGTCTTTGTCTCACATATACTCCCATAATACCCTCAGCTGAGGGAAACCACATGAAGAGGCTACAAATAATTATAGACACCACACAGACAATTCTGTTTTGTAATCTTGTCCTCTCTGGCCTTAGCCAGAAGGTGAGACACAAGAACACATTGCTTAAGGATCTTACAAACCTATCTGGCATTTCTTCCCATCCCTAGAATATGGGGCTTACAGTTCCTCCTTTTTATGGAATCCACAATATCTACTGACTCTATGCTTCCCCATGCCTTTCTTCCACCACAGAATCAATGTGAGGCTGGAGGCACCAACAACCAGAAAAAAAAAACTGGACAAACTAAAAATCAACCACTTTTTTGGACCTGTCATAGAAATGAAATTTCAGGGCAAATCATCACCCTAAAATCTTGATGGATAGGCAAATCTGGAGTCACATATGCATAACTGGAACATCAGATGAAGAAGAGAAAGAGAATAAGCAGAAGAAATATCAAATAATGGCTAAGAATTTTCCAAAATTAATGACAGACACCAAATTACAGATCCAGGAAGCTCAGAGAACACCAAATATCTTACTTATAATAGAACAAGAATAATAATTACAGCAGCTTTCATCAGAAACCATGCAAGCAATAAGAGTAAAGTGAAATATTTAAAGTGTTAAAAGAAAAATGACTACCACCCTAGATTTCTACATATAGAAAAAGATCTTTCAAAAGTAAAAGAGAAGGAAAAAAAAAGTAAAGGAGAAGTAAAGACATTCTCAGATGAACAAAAATGGAATGAATTGATCACCAATAGTCCTGCTCTGCAAGAAATATTAGAAGATTTTCTTCAGGCAGAAAGAAAATGATATAGGGCAGAACTTGGAAGTACATAAAGAAAGGGAGAGCACTGGAGAAGGAATAAATGAAGCTTTCCTTCAAAGAGGAAATCAAATCTCCAATTACAGAATATTTGAGGATGCTGTAATTAAAGGAAATTTATGTATCTTTCCATTATAAAGACAGCTATATGCAATTAACAAGAGAAATATCTTAAACATAAAGATACAGCAAACATGAAAATAAAAGGATGGAATAAGCTATGACATGCAAATAATAAAAAGATGATGTATTAATATCATAGTACTTTAAAGCAAAATATAATAAAAACAAAATCATAGCATGAGATTATAACACCCCTAAGTAAAGGGTAGAATAACCATATGAAATAATGGGTCCTTCTTGAAGCCTCTACATTGATAATATACACTGAGGCCCAAACATAAAGCTATATGGTGCCTCAGAATAAACACTTCAGAATTCTTAAATCCCTCATCCATGTTTTCTAGACTTGAGTCAACTTGATTTTATCTTCTTTATTTATATATGTATAAGAATTTTAAAACATTTTAAAAGTATACCTAGTAAAGTACTACACATTGTGATAAGTTCTGGAGAAATAATGACAGCAAAAATACATGTATTACCTGCTTTCAAGGATTAATGGATCTGAGTCCAGTCAGATTTCCACAACTTTAAGAAAGTTGGCTGAATTTCTAATGCCAATTTGCATCATAAGAGCAGGCAAAGTGACATCTTAGGATTATATCAAATGCATTCCTATGGCTTCAGTATGTATTTAACAATAATGAATGACATTCGAACTCTGCTGGAACGACCATCCATGATTACTACATTCATAGAGTTCATCGCTGCTAACAAATTGTGATGTTAATAAGATCTGAAGCTTGGCTAAAGGTTCTTCAATGTTCTTCACATGTTTTCTCACCATCGGAGGCTTTCTTGGTGACTTGTAATCTCTTATAGACTTAAATAGGTTACACCTTCCTTCATATTGCACAATTCCCTTCCAGTTAATTCCTCACCCCCATCACCACAGCAACTCACATTCCATTAATAAGCAGAAGGTTATCAGAAGAGACGAGGGAAGGAAGCCTGCAAGCAGAACCCCAATGCACAGTTTGGGAATGTTTGTTTGGTACTGCATCAGATGACCTTACCATGTGAGCTTTTGGTATCTTGTGACATAGAGTCCCTCTTTCATTTGCACTGGAAAATTTCAAGACATATCTGAATGCTCTCAGACACCTGGGATATGATTTAGTGCCATATGTATCCTCAATGTTCAGCATCAATATAAACCTCATAAACCACTTAATTTGGAAATCATGGAACATTAACAACAATTAAAACAGATATGTAGCTGGACTCAGAAAAGTCATGAGTTCAGCTACACAGTATGACATTTCCTAATTTCATTTTATAAAAGAAAAATCATCTGAAAAACGTTGGGAAAATGGTCCAAACCAAGTCTAACATCACAAACATACATGCACAGTTGTAATTAATATACTACATCTGAGACTCTTTTTTGTATATAATGTTTTATCACAATTATCTTAGCATAACATTTTCTATGACATTGAAAAGTCTTTGCAAAATTGTTTATGATAACGTGTAATATCCCATCATATAAACTTACCTACTTGACCAAGTAACAAAAATCTTGTTTCCATTTATTTTTGTTCACTAGATTATCATTGTGGTGATTTTCCCCCAACAAACCTCTGTGCATACCTCCAATTATTTCCCTATGGTATATTATTAGAAATGGAATTACTAGTTCAAAGGGGTATGAACTATTTTAAGGCTGTTATTCAATAATACCAAAATGCTTTCCAGAAAGGTTTTTGTCAACACTAGTAATGCAGAAGAGTTCTCACATACCTTTAATAGTGCTGAACATTTGCTTTAAAAATCTTTGCCCTTTTGATAGACAAAATGATGTTTAATTGATTCAAACTATATTTATTATTATTATTAATGATGAGAAGATACTCTCAGTGTTTCTTAATCATTTGTATTTTGCTGTGAGAGTTCTTTGTACATCAAGGTTATTAACCTTGTATCTGTCACACTTGTTGCAAATGCTTGGTGCCTTGCCTCTTAGTCTTATTTATGAATTCCTGATCTAGGAAAAAATGCAATCTATGACTTTCTTTTCCACTATCATTTTCTCCTTTTAAAAAAATGCTAGGGATGTCCTTTGCTATTGAAAAGCCAAATAAGTATTCCTTTTACTAGAAAACAATTCAGAAATGTATATTTAGAGCCTAAAATATATCTATACTTTCTTAGTAATTTACCTTTAAAGACTATGCTTTAAATTGGGAGTGATAAAAAATCTGATTTAGATGTTTTTAATGACAGAAGCATGCTTCTATTATAATATTAAATGAGAAAAGATAATACAAATTTAGCAGGTTATTGAATTGAACTTTCACCCTTTCCTCACAATTTTGGTTAAAGCCATATAGCCTTAAAAAAAAAAAAATAAATAAAGTAAAGAAAAGAAAAAGTTACCCAGTACCTCCACATTCTAAAGAGAACATCCCAGGAGATCTGAGCACAATCCTACAGGCCTTACATGGGGAGAGCACACTGGTCATGCTACTGGTATTCATTCCATTCCTTTTCAGCCCATATGTACTCAGAAAGCTAGAAAGAATTAGATAAGAATTTACAGTGTTGTGAGTCCTTGGCTTGGGAAAGAGTGTTTTCCTCTCTCTTGAGGAAGGAGAGGGGCATGCAACTCCCTCACCAAAGTCGTGTGAGGAGGAATCCAAAGGAATCACTTACACAGATTGGGGGAGTCTGCATGGGATAAGAACAGAGTGGAGTATCACATTTTTTATATTCAACAGTTTCTCTCCAGGTTGAAATTTCTCATGATTACTCAGGTTTGATTTGTTCCTAAAGGCTTTTTTCCACTGACTGCATTCCTATGGCTTCAGTATATATTTAACAATAATGAATGACATTTGAACTCTAGTTGAAAGACCATCCACAAAGTCAAGTGAATGTGAAAAGAAAAAAAAAGAAAGACCATCCATGAAAACTACATTCATAGAGTTTATCTCTGCTAATGAATTATATGATGTTAATAAGATCTGAAGCTTGGCCAAAGGCTCTTCAATGCTCTTCACACATTTTCTCACCATCATGGCCTTTTCTTGCTGATTTATAGTCTCTGAAATTAGTCTGAAGCTATGGTCATGTGACCCACACTATGAGTGTGAGTGTGGGCTTGTCCTATGTATGCTTTCATCCTCCCGTAGGATGTCTGAGATTAGAGCACAATTACTCTAACACTTAGTATGTCTTGGAAGCCCCCTGGCTGGGAACCAATCCTGTGAATATCTACCCCAAGCCTTAAACATCTATCCTTTAAAAGAAGGTTAATCTCCTTTTCTAACTTGTCTTTATGCTCAGAAGTTTCTTGTGATTAGAGTAATGAGGAGTTATCCTTGTAATACATGGCCACATTCCTCTGTGACCCAAATTGTTCCTCAGATCCCTGATTTTGAATACATTTCTTATTCTCAGGCTCTTCTCATTTGATTAAAAAAAAATTATAACTGTCACTCATTTGTGATACTTGGCAGTAATGAGAAGGTCAAACAACTGTAAAAGAAAAGAAAATAATTATCTAACAGGTCTCCGCCATATAACTTCCTAAGAGGCAAGCTGGGGACAGGATTTTGCCCTCCAACCTGACAAAAAACACTTCAGAATGGACAGAATATATGAAATAATGGTCTTTCAAGACACTGAACATTAGGCAATGAAGAACAGTAATCCCTGAGAGATGAGGAAAAAAGAAGTGAGCACTTACTGCTTGAGAGGTTCCAGTTTGTGGAACAGCAAGGGAGAATGTAGTCAGAATCCAGGGGATTCCCTGAATTCTGGGGTGACAGAGATGAGAGACCAGAAAGACCAAGGTAGCTAGAGTTCACAGAGCAGAGTACCCAAAAAGAGAGAGGTACACAGGGAGAACACTGGAGATCTTTGAAGGATTGCCATTAAGTATTAGGCAGAGTACTGATCAGTGAATTCATAAAAGGAAATTGCCCGAGGCTGGGGAAAGAGTCACCTGAAAGGATTAAAGGGAACAAGTGCCAGAAGCTCGAACAGGTTTGGGGACCATGCTGTTCTCACCAGCTAAAGTGGAAAACTTCCTAATTCATGTGGCATGGGATACTCAGATGGGTCTTGCCTCATCAGTCAGGGATAATTAGCTTTATGCAAAAAAAACTGCTGTGGTCCTGCCTAACAAATCATAAAAGCAAGACTAAAAAAGATCTAACTGTTTCCAAAGAAGTGCATTTCAGAACAAAGCTCAGGTAGCTTTGTAGGAATATAAAAATATCTAGCACCAAAAGACAAACCTTCAACAAAATTTTACCAAAAGGTAAAATTCACATTGCCTGGCATCAAATTAAACAAACAAACAAACAAAAAACACAGGCATACGAAGAAGCAGAAAAATAGGATCCATCTTGAGGAGAAAAATCAATCAATCCAAATTTACCCAGAACTTACATATTTAATAGATGTTATAATTAGCAGGTAAGCACATTAAAAGCCATCATAACTATATTCCATGTGTCCAAAAACTTAGAGGAAAGAATGGTCATGTTAAGTAAAAACATGAGATCTATTTATTAAGGCCCAAGTCATACATCTAGATATAAAAACTATATTTGAGAAGAAAAAAATACTAGATGATATTTATTACTAAATATTAGTGAACTTGAAGACATAATAGAAAAGATTCTAAATGAAATAAAATACATTTTAAAAGATAACAGAGCATAAGTCCCTTTGTTCATGCTGTTTCCTCTTCTGGAAACACTTTTACCCCATCCCACCCACAGATCCTTCAACCAATGAATTCTGAATCTGTCTTCTGGTTTCACCTCCATCATTACTTCCTCCCTGCTTTTACTTCCCTGATTAGGTAAAGACCTCTTTTAACCTATCCACAGAACCATGTACTTCCCCTCCATAGCACTTACCAGAGTGACAACTTCACAAATATTTGTGTCTGCGATTACTGTCTATCTTCCTCACAAGACAGTAGCTTTATGAGGGCAGAGACAATATGTCTATTTTTGCTTACCATGGTATCCTCCAGCATCTCAAACTCTGCCAGTCATATCCCATCTGTATCTAGCACCTTTGTGATTTTCATCTATTAATTATACTCTCTCTCCCAAATCTTCAACCTCTCCTTCTCTACTGGTTATATCCTACCAACATCCCCTTTTCCTTACTAGGAAATTGTTTTTTCTTACCATGTTCTCTCAGCTACAGATAGTGGTGGCTATGTGTCACAGTTCTTTCCCATGGGATGTATTTGGCAGTCATTGGACAGGATTTTTGGGAAAGCTCTGTAAAAGGAGACTAATTCCACTGACAAGGTATTTTTGCCCTCTCCTCTTCCTCATTCTTTCTACCTGAAACATAAAAATGATGGCCAGAGTTGCAGCAGGCATCCTTCAACCAGAAGGCACCTGGAAGATGACAGCTATACACCAAGGACCATGGAACAAAAAAAATACATAAGGGGACTGAGACACTGATAAAATTCTGAAGGTCCTGGGCTTGTTTCAGGTGAAGAAAAGATATCCCTTAATTATTTTAAGCAACTCATTTTTAGGTCTTTGTTACTCATATCCAAAGGATATTCCAAATACCCATCCTAAAACATGAGATGCCCCTACCCCAACTTCTCTCTCTCTCTCTCTCTCTCTCACACACACACACACAGTCTGACACACTAACTCATTCACACGACTCTCTCTGACTCATGATTATGACTATGACTTATGAAGTATGATCTCCACATATTGTCCCAGTTCTCCAAACTATCATATTCACACTTTACCCTTCAATCCTGCTGATATGGTTTGGCTCTGTGTCCCCACCCATATCCCATCTCAAATTGTAATGCTCATAATCCCCACATGTCAAAGGAGGGACCAGGTGGGAGGTGATTGGATCATGGAGTCGCTTTCCCTTATGCTGTTCTCCTGATAGTGAGTGAGTTCTCATGAGATCTGATGATTTTATAAGGCAGTTTTCCCTACTCTTGCTCCCTCTCTCTCACCTGCTGCCATGCAAGATGTGCCTCTTCCCCTTCCACCATGATTGTAAGTTTTCTGAGCCCTCCCAAGCCATGCAGAACTGAGTCAACTAAACCCTCTTTCTTTTTATGTATTTTTATTTTTTGACAATGAAAGAAAGCAAGTTTATTTGAGCAACAGTGTACAGCCAAGTGACTGTTCCATAGACAGAGCAGGGCCACCCCATAGGCAGATTGGTCCAGAGTAGCACTTGTGGATTGCTGGCTACCTATATTTATACCCATTCTTAATTATGTGCTAAATAAGGGGTGGGTTATTCATACTCCCTAAATAACGGGAGTATGGAAAAAGGGAAGAGAGTTCCCAGAATTATATAAGATAACTTCCAGGTCATTGCCATGGCATTTGTAAAATGTCATGGTACTGGTAGAAGTGTCTTATGCAAGTGCATTATAATTGCTGGTCCTACCCAGCTTTGGCCAGTTTCTTTGCTACATACCATTTAGATAGACAGGGTCCTGACCAGTGCTCAGAAAACAAGACCTGCTGATCACCTACCTCAAAACAAACCAAAACATTAATTGTGAGAATATTCTAGAAAGACAAGTTGTTAAGAAAGAAGATACTGTAAAGACTCAAACAGAAATGTAGCATAACATGTAAAGAATGAAATAAGAAAATAGCAAGGAAATATAGCAAAGATGCTAAATCGGTGTAAGGTAAGAGTTAAATGAACCCAGAGAACAAATGATAAAGTCCTTTAGAAAGCACTATGATGGAAAGAATGGGGTGTTCCTGGTGGAAGGCCTGGCATAGGTAATGTTTTGTTAGCTTTCCAAAAAGATTAAAAGATTATGCCCAAAATATTCCCTTGAGAAGTGGCAGGTGTAAGAGGACTCTGGAAATCAGTATAGTAATCCAGCTTCCAAAAAATAATTTTTAAAAAGGAGTCTCTTCTTGAGGAGAAATGGAGATCCAAAACAGATGTTCGAGCACATCAGAGGCCCCTACTGTTCTGCATCTCCAGAGGCAGAATCTTATGCAGTCTGGGCTCCCGTTGTCACCGAGGCCATTAAGCCATCTCTGAGCACCTGCTGGGGGGCCACACACAGCCTGAACCCTCTCCAGGAGTGTGCTGCCAAGCACTGGAGAGATTTAATTTTGTTTTATTCTTATCATGATCATGTTTTATTAATTTATATCTTTCATTCCTCTATAACAAGAGGTCCATTTGTCATCTGTGAAATACCTTAAGCCAGACCTATACTGTTTTCACATACCATGTAATATTTGATATGATTAAGAAAAGTCGTGCTTGCTTTGACAGCATAAACGCTAAAATTGGAACGGTGCAGAGATTAGCACATGGCCCCTGTACAAAGATGACACACAAATTCATGAAGCATAAAAAAGAAAGAAAAGAAAAGCAGTAAACTGGTGAGTTAACAGTTAACTGGAAAGGTATCACTTTGAAGGCAATCCAATGTATTACCCTTCTACATATCAACCTTACCACCTGATTCTAAATTTAAATATTTGCTGTTTACCAACAGGAAATTACAACTCCATTTACATGTGTCTCTGGGGAAAGAGCATGCAAAGAATGGTCACATCTTTATATATGCAAGGCAAATATCTGGAACAAAACAAAACAATTCTGGAATCCCACATGACATTAATATTTTAGGAATAGAGCACAAGATCCCCAAAGAACACACACAAACACACACACCCCACATTATAGAAAAAGAAATCACATACACATCAATTTTGAGTAAGATACAGCAATATATCTCAAACTACTTGTGCAAAACCTGTTGTTTTTTTGTTCGTTTTAATTCATTTCAATCAATACTTTCGTGAAATAAGAGTTTGTTTCTAGAAAAACTGATATTACAGTAAATTATAATACAAAATACAAGCCTCGCTCTTTAAATTATTGATTCAGCATAAATAAAATCACTCTAAAATTGCAGTAAAAGTTCCCAAACACTTAGGCTAAGTTCTGTATTTAGTTCATGGTAGACTAGATCACCAACCCACACTTGTCCAAGGACGATATTTTTAATACACTGAGACAAAGCGTCTAAAAATGGATATCTTAGCCCAGCACGGTGGCTCACCCTCCTAGTCTCAGCTACTCAGGAGGCTGAGGCAGGAGGATCCCCCGACCCCAGGAGTTTAGGCTGCAGTGAACTATGATAGCGCCACTGCACCCCAGCCTGGGCACCAGAGAAAGACTCCATCTCTTTTTTTGTTTTGTTTTGTTTTGAGACAGGGTGTTGCTCTGTCACCCAGGCTGGAGTTCAGTGGCGCAATCTTGGCTCATTGCAACCTCTGCCTCCTGGGTTCAAGCGATTCTCCCACCTCAGCCTCCCAAGCACTGGGACCACAGGTGCCCACCACCACACCGGTCTAATTTTTGGTTTTTTTTGTGTGTGTGTGTGTAGAGACAGGGTTTCGCCATGTTGCCCAGGCCGATCTCGAACTCCTGAGCTCAAGCGATCCGCCCGCCTCGGCCTCCCAAACTGCTGGAATCACAGGCATGAGCCACCGCGCCTGGCACATACCCTGTCTCTTAAAAAAAAAATTAAAAATTAAAAAATCATAAAAATGGAGATCTTCCAGGCCAGGAGCAGTGGCTCACGCCTGCAATCCCAGCACCCTAAACCCTCTTTCTTTTTAATAAATTATCCAGTCTCAGATATCTCTTTATAGCAGTGTGAAAATGGATTAATATGCCCACTAACATGCACACTGTCTCTATCGCTACTATTTCCACACATACTCTGTCCTATCCTGTACTATCATAAATAAAATGTCTTTAGACCAGAACAGATACAGTACCCATGATACCCACTGTCAAATACAACTAACTTAAATCAATCCCCATTATCATACACACCATCCCCATCACTTACATAGTCACACCCCAATTAATCCCTACACTACACCCTTACGCAGTAACTAGCCACACCCACTATCATACACACAGTCCATGTCTCCATTATCAAACTTGTATCATCCTCCAAATCTCCTTCCACACATTCTCATACCACCTCAATTTCATACATACTCACAACCAATAACCACATCAGCTCTGCTCTCACACACATATATTCCCCATTCCTCACTGACACTCAGAAACTGTGCATTTTCCCATCATATACTTTATCAACAACCCTATTCAGACCCTCATGATTTCCCCACTTCAATCACATTTTCATGGACTGTGATTACCCGTGCTCACTGTATCCACCTGTCCTCACAGAGACACACTTCTCATTTTCCCCAGCACACACAGACACACAGACATACACTAACCTTCTCACCTCCATCATGTACCCATCTTCCATAATGACATTACACTTGCCCCATTCCATCCTCCCTCTACTTCAACATGTCCCATCCACATTTTCACACAAACAATGATCCCAGTGTCCCATCATCCCGTCCTCTCCCTCCCCATTCTCTCGAACAACCATATGCACACACATGCACAATTCTTGTCTTTCACATACACTGTGACCGTAACTACCACTGTCACATACATTCTGATCTCTTTCTGTCACTGTCACTCACATTGCCTCTGTCTTCATGATCACAATGATTTCATACCATCCTCACACTGTCCCCATTGACACCATTATCACACATACTTTGGCCACGTACCTCCACTACCTCACTATCACACAATACTCTCCCTATTTCTCCATCAAACATATGACCCACATCACTTAGGATTTTATATCTGTGGTGCCCATTCCCTGCTATCTCATTTTCCTTCTCTCTTTTCTTTCCTCTCCTCTCCTTTCTTCTCCCCCACTCCTATCTTACTCTCTCATACACGCACACACACACACACACACACACACACACTTACTCTCCTGTTATGTGGATCTTACATCAATCCAGATATAATAGAGAAGTTTCTCACTTGAAGCCTCATTGCAGAGTTCTAGTAGGTGTTAAGTGGAGAAACATATCATGCTCTAAATGTACAATGTTTGGTGTTCCCATTGGTAGAGAGTGGTGAATGGATTCCTTTTGGTACATCTGCCTCAGAAGCATTTCTTCATGTTTTGTTATAGCATTTAGATGGGGTTTTAAAATATTCTATTGATATGTCATTAATATGATATTCTGTAGTTGAGCTATCTGTACTACAGTCTTCCTAAAATATCCTAATACCTTTCCTGTCACAGCAAAATTATGATATTTTTGGTCCCGAAGAGATAGACAAGTTCAAGCACATGGCGATACTGAATATATCACTGAGCTGTGTTAGAGGGAACACTTAATCTTTACTTCTCATGTTTCCAAGTGGAAGAACTTCAAACAGACTAACACTTCTGCTTTTCTGTCCACAGAAGGAGGAATGAGTTATATGACTAGTATGTTTGGAAGAAACATCTGAGTATGCTTGTGTGATGGTTAATACTGAGTATCAACTTGATTGAATTGAAGGATACAAAGTATTGATCCTGGGTGTGTCTGTGAGGGTGTTGCCAAAAGAGATTAACATTTGAGTCAGTGGGCTGGGGAAGGCAAATATACCCTTCATCTGGTGGGCACAATCTAATCAGCTGCCAGCAAATATAAAGCAGGCAGAAAAATGTCAGAAGGAGAGACAGGCCTAGCCTCCCAGCCTATATCTTTCTCTCATGCTGGATGCTTCCTGCCCTTGAACATTGAACTCCAAGTTCTTCAGTTTTGGGACTCGGATTGACTCTTCTTGCTCCCCAGCTTGCAGATAGCCTATTGTGAGACCTTATGATCATGTAAGTTAATACTTAATAAGCTCCCCTTTATTTTTATGTGTATATATAGTTCTGTCCCTCTAGAGAACCCTGACTAATACAAGCTTGGTTGGGGCTCTTGCTCTCTGCCCTTCGTCTACATGCTTACAGATAACATATCATGCATCAAGTGGCCCACTTTTGGCCCAGAGCCTTGTGGTTTTTCAGCATTGCTTATGGTGGTCTAGGTAAATCTGCTTAATTCTGGGCCCAATATTAAGAAGTCCACATTAAAGCCATATTCTCTGAAGTGTTATCAGTAATAAAGATGATGTTTTGAGTTCCATTTACCTGATTTCTACATCTTTCAATTTCAATTGTTTCTGAACCTAGTCAGGGAAGATGAGTGCTATTTATTGATCCCTCACAACTCCCACACAATGGATCAATGAAATCATATAAATTCTCTTTACTCATGTTATCCATGTTTTACCATAAACAGGTTTCTAGGTGGAGTTTGTTTTTGATTAGCATTACCAGCAAACACTGATACAAATTAACATCAAGTCTAAACAAGGATATTGCATTGCCACTACCCCAGATTCCTCTTTTCCCTGAACTAGGAATTCAAATTCTGAATGGGTAGAGTTACCATGGTACAGTAGGTGAAAATTAATCAGGAGTAGAAAACACTCTTTGATTAAAAACTTTATAATTTAGTCTTATAGAATGCTCTTGTTAAAAACAGATTATGTAGAATTACATCTAACAGTCATTTTTGCTCTTTCTTTTTTCTTTTTGCCAGCTAGCTTTGTATTAGCTTTTGAGCCCTTGCATATAAACTTAAATACTGTGCTTGTCTGCTCTCAGTGAAAGAACAATATTTCAGAGTGCAATTTGTGTCCAAGGCGACTAGGCCTAAATATTGAAATTTTCACAGTTTTATCCGCGGACAATCAGTGCTGTAAAGAAATGGCAACTTTTCGCTGGAAATAAAGCAGTGTGAAGATCAGAATTCACATGTGACCTCTTTTGCATAGTAACACCATTCATATCTGCACATAGTTGATATTCTAGCAGTACTGACTCAAATACATTCCAATCTACATCAAGGCCCACAAAGTGATCATTAATTAATAAAAACAAACATTAAAAAGTTTCAGCAGTCAGAGAGAAAGAAAACAAAGCTATTAGACAAGATATGTAAAAACTGACTAAAAAGTAATAAGAACACCTGAGGAAAACGCAGCACATACACACAAAAACTTTCTAGAGCTCAAAGCTTTAAAAACAAATTCTATATTAGTCCATTCTCACACTGCTATAAAGAAATTCCTGAGACTGCATAATTTACAAAGAAAAGAGGTTTAATTAGTTCATGTCTCCACAGGCTGTACAGGAAGCTTGGCTGGGGAGGCCTCGGGAAACTCACAATCATGGCAGAAGGTGAAAGGGAAGCAGGCACATTTTACATGGCTAGAGCAGGAGGAAGAGAGAGAAGGGTGGAGGTGCTACACACTTTTAAATAACCAGATCTCGTGAGAACTCACTATCATGAGAATAGCAAAGGGGAAATCTGCCCTCTTGAACCAATTACCTCCCACCAGGCCTCTCTTCCAACATTAGGGACCACAATTCAACATGAGATTTGGGTGGGGACACAAATCCAAACTGTATCAAATTCCAATTAAACAATAAAATGAAAAATGATGTCAATGATAAGCCCTGAATTACTTGACTAGAAAATCAAGTGCAAGATTTATATCAAGGTACTCAGCAAAAAAATCCATAAAGCAATAGATTCAATGAGATACAAGACAAGATATTTAGAGGATAGTGTCAATGAATCTAAAATGTGAATATGGGAGATGGATGGGGAGTTAAAGGAGAAAAGAAATAGAAGGAAGAGAGGCAATACTTAACTAAATGATAGAAGAAAATTTCTCTAACCTAAAGAAAGGGCTACCTGAATTCTAGACAAGATTGAGTGCCTGTTCATCCATCCATTCACTAATTTATGTAATCATACATTAATTTAATCAACTCATCTAATGAGGACTTATTACACAGCCAGCACTATTCCAGGCACTTGGGGTATATCAGTGAACAAAACAGACAAAAATCCCTGTCTTTGTGGAGCTTACATTCTAAGATATACTCAGCACACCCTGATTAAATTCTTGAATTCAAGGAAACAAGAAAAAAATTACAATCTTAAAGAGAAAGAGAAACAAAATTCAGAAATTTTCAATGATAAAAACTCTCAACAAATTAGGTATAAGAGGAATGTACCCAAAAGCAGTAAAGGCCGTATATCACAAGCCCATGGCTAACAACATACTCAATGGTGAAAAGTTGTAAGCTTTTCCTCTAAGATTATGAACAACACAAGGATGCCTACTCTCACCATTCCTATTCATCATAGTATTGGAAGCCCTAACCAGAGCAATTAGTCAAGAAAAGGAAATAAAATGCATCCAAATTGGAAAGGAAGAAGTGAAATTATATCTGTTTGCAGATGACATGATTGTATATACAGAAAAACCTAAGGACTCCATAAAACAAACTGTTAGAACTAATAACTGAATTAAGTTACATAATATACTATCAGCATAGAAAAATCAATAGCATTTCTATGTAATAACAGTAAATAATCCAAAAGGGATATTAAGAAAATAATCCTATTTATAATAACATCAAAACCAATAAAACACTTAGGAATAAATTTAACCAAGGAGGTAAAAGATCTGTACACTGAAAACTACAAAACAATAATAGAAGAAATTGAAAAAGACACAAATAAATTGAAAAGTATTCTGTGTTCATGGACTGGAAGAATTAATATTGTCAAAATGTCCATGCTAACTAAAGCAATCTGCAGATTCAATAAAACCCCTATTAATAACTAAAAGCAATCTTGAATAAGAACAAAGTCAGAGGCATCGTACTTCCTGATTTCAAATTATGTTACAAAGCTATAGTAATCAAAACAACATAGTACTGGCATGAAAACAGACACATAGACAAATAAATAAAATAGCCCAGAAACAAATCCATGCGTATACAGTCAACTAATCTTTGACAAAGGTATCAAGAATACATAACGGGGAAAGGATAGTTTCTTCAACAAATGGTGTTGGAAAACTGAATATCCATTGCAGAAAAAAATGAAATTGGATCCTTATCTTACACACACACACACACACCCCCCTCAACTCAAATTGGAAATTGGATTAGAGATTTAAATGTAAGTTCTAAAACATACAACTTCTAGAAGAAAACATGGGAAAAGGTCCTTTACATTGAACTTGACAATGACTTTTTTTGTTATTACACCAAAAAGGCAGGCCACAAAAGCAAACATAAAAAGGTGGGACTACATCAAACTACAAAGTTTCTGCACAGCAAGGGAAACAATCAACAAAATGAAAAGGCAACCCACAAGGCCGGGCGCGGTGGCTCAAGCCTGTAATCCCAGCACTTTGGGAGGCCGAGACAGGCGGGTCACGAGATCGAGACCATCCTGGCTAACCCGGTGAAACCCCGTCTCTACTAAAAAATACAAAAAACTAGCCGGGCGTGGTGGCGGGCGCCTGTAGTCCCAGCTACTCGGGAGGCTGAGGCAGGAGAATGGCGTAAACCCAGGAGGCAGAGCTTGCAGTGAGCAGAGATCCGGCCACCGCACTCCAGCCTGGGTGACAGAGCGAGACTCCGTCTCAAAAAAAAAAAAAAGAAAAGGCAACCCACAGATTAGGAGAAAATATACACAAACCATATATCTTATAAGGGGTTAATACACAAAATATATAAGGAACTCATATAGTTAACTCAGTAGTTCTAAAAAAAACCACACAAATAACCCAATTTAAAAATGGGCAAAGGACCTGAATAGGTATTTTTTTCCAAGGAAGACATACAAATGCCCAACAGGTATATGGAAAGTGTTAAACATTTCTAATCTTCAAGGAAATGCACATTAAAACCACAATGAGATGCCATCTCACACTTGTTATGATAGTTATTATCAAAAAGTCAAATGATAACAAGTGTTGGCAAAGTTGGCAAAAAGTGGCAAAAGTGAACCTTATACATTGTTGGTGAGAGTGTAAAGTGGTACAGTCACTAGCAGAAACAGTATGGAGGTTCCCCCACAAAATTAAGAATTGAACTACCATAAGATCCAGCAATTCCACTTCTGGGTGTATATCCAAAGGAGATAAAATCACTATCTTAAAGAAGCATCTCCCCTGTTCATTGCTGCATTTTTAGCAATAGTTACGATAAGAAAACAATCTACGTGTCTGCAACAGATGCATGAAGAAATTGTGTGTATACACACACACACACACACACACAATGGAATATTGTTCACCCTTGATAAAGGAAATCCTGCCATTTGCAACAATACAGATGAACCTGGAGGACACTATGCTAAGTGATATAAGCCAAACACAGAAAGACAAATACTGCATGATCTCACTTATACGCTGAATCTTTAAAAAGTTGAACTCATAGAAACAGAGTGGATGGGTGGTTACCCAAGGTCAGCCAGTGTGTGGGGGAAATGGAGAGATGGTCAAAGGATACAAACTTGTGGTTGTAAGATGCATAAGTTCTGGAGATCTAATGTACAGCATGGTGAATACAGCTAGTAATAATGTATTACAACTTGAAATTCATTAAGAGAGTAGATCTTAAGTATTCCCACAAAAAAGGTAACTATAAATTGACGGATATGTTAATTAGCTTGACTGTAGAAATCATTTCCCAATGTATATTTGTATCAAAATATCATGTTGTACACCTTGGATATGTATAATTTTTGTCAACTATAACCCTAATAGAGCTGAAAAGAGAGAAAGTGTCACCTGCAGTAGAAAAATTTAAGTGTCACCTGCAGTAGAAAAATTAAATTAGACAGACAGGACTTTCATCAGTAACACTAAATTTCATGACTTCATTCACTAATTATCCCAGAAATGGCTTTACAGTTCTCAGAGAAGCTAAAGTCAGTTTTTTGACTCAGAATCTGTTTTCCTGGGAGACTATCTAACAGGAGCAACATACCTTTTTCTCATACAACTAGATTTGTGTCTGCTTTTCCATTTTTTCAAAACTAAACAATATGTTAAAAACATATAAACAAGTGATAAAAAATATACGAAAACCAAAGAAATTGTTAATACAAAAATCAGGGTAGCATTATCTCTAAGTGGAGGTGGACAGGAAGGTGTGATTGGAAAGGGCACTAAAGTACTGACAATGTTCTATTTCTTGTCCTGGTCGATGGGTCTGGAGGCATTATTTCATTTTTATTATTTTAAATGTAAATATTAATTAATTCAACAAATAAATGTCTATCATGTATCAGGCACTATTCTAGGCACTGGAAAAACAGAAATAAATAAAATAGATAAAAATGTGTCCTTATGGAGCTCACAAAGTAGCCAAGAAATAATAAAACTTTCCAGAGTCCAAGTACAAAAACATACAAGCTGAAAGAGTCTACCTACCAGGTATCTAGGACAACGGATATACAAATATCCACACATCATCATGAAATTTTAGAATATCAGGGATAAAGTGGAAATCCCAAAAGCTTTCAGGACTGAAAACAGCCCAGACTGGATCAAGAGAGAAGGCTCTACAAAGGGGACTTCTAGAAATAAATATTCTGAATATTCTGATGTTTTTTAGCAGTTACACAAAAATAGACATGATAGGGCTAACAGAAAAAATAAGGATTGGATATTTTGGGAGGCCAAGGCGAGTGGATCACTTGAGGTCAGGAGTTCGAAACCAGCCTGGCCAACATGGTGAAACCCCGTCTCTAATAAAAATACAAAAAAAATTAGCCGGGTACAGTAGGTGCCTGTAATCCCAGCTACCTGGGAGGCTGAGGCAGGAGAATTGCTTGAACCCAGAAGGCAGAGGTTGCAGTGAGCCAAGACTGCACTATTGCACTATAGCCTGGGCGACAGGGCAAGACTCTGCCTCAAATATAAATATATAAAAATACACAGATAAAAGGGAATTATAACTCTAGAAATGATACAAATGTGTTCAAAACAGAAACGTAGACACAATTCACTACCTGTGTCTTTAGTGAACAATGTTTGCACAATCACAATAGTATAAACATCATCATTAACCAAAAAGTATGTTATAACTATACTAAAAGAACAGAGAAGGGAATTGATGGAGAAAAAAGAGTTAAATCTTCATCTACCATAATGGGAGGTCAACAGCTAATATCTGAAATAAGTAACTCATGAAATAATGGTATTTAGATAAAAACCAAAAGAAGTAGATTTCAAAGTTGGCTAATTTGCATTCTAGCCTTCAAGTGTTCAAGTCTGGTGGTGAAAAAAAGTGAAGCTAATACTGGTATTTTTTGTTCTTTTTTAAGCCACACATAGGTCTGGCTATAATATATAGTATATTTACTATAATTTAAAAATTCAAACTAAAATGTCTTTTAATTATAAAGGGAGCTAAGGGATATGATGAGAGCTGAGATGTACTAAAATTAATGAGGCCAACAGAATAGATCAAAAGATGGTGGCGCATATAAATGTGGAGACTGAAGCCCCGCCCCACTGTTTGCTTTTTATTCTTTTGCAACATGGGAGTGGGGTCCAAATTGCTCTTCAGTTGTAGAAATAATCAAAGAGGAGCTTTACATTTGAGAAATGACCATGAGAGGACCTGGCAGCTCCATTCTCCCAGGTAGAGTGGGAATGGAATTATGAGTCAGAGACCTGGAAGACTGAAGACAGGAGAAATTTATTCTGGGACACGCTCAGCCTGCCACAAGAGGGCAGAACAAGAATGCAGTATCTCCTCTGGTCCCCCTCCTACCCTTCTGCTGATTCTAAGCTTTGTCCTCCCTTAAAATGCCTAGGTTTCTGAAATGCCTTGGGTTTTGTTTTTTTGTTTGTTTTTTTCTCACTCCACACCACCCTCTCCCGGGGCAATCTCACTGATACTTCAATTAAAACCACCACTTCTATACTTGATGACTACCAAATTTCTATCTGATTTCTATCTGTAACCCTACTTGCTTCACAGCAGCAGAATGAATTCTGGACTACCTACTGAATAATTCCTCTTGCACACTGCAAAGGTCATTCTTTCCCCACAAACCTGCTCCTTATTCTGAGTTCTCCATGAATGGTTTTTACATATTGTTAACCATCCAAGACAGAAAGAAAACTGGGCATCATCCTTGATTCCTTCTTCTCCATCAGTCCCCCATATCTAGTCAGTGACCAAGTTCCAAATTTCTTGCATTCCCATTTCATTCTTGTATTCTCGTTTTATTTCCACTGCCTTAACCCAGATTTCAGTATCTGTTTTATAAATAGCTTTCTAACTGGTCTCCCTGCACCCAGTTCTCTTTTCCAATCTATCCATCACACTCCTTTTTTTATTTTCTTTTTGAGACGGAGTCTCACTCTGTTGCTCAGGATGGAGTGTAGTGGCATGATCTCAGCTCACTGCAACCTCCCCCTCCCAGGTTCAAGCGATTCTCCTGCCTCAGCCTCCCAAGTAGCTGGGACTACAGAAGCACACCACCATGCCTAGCTAATTTTTGTATTTGTAGTAGAGACAGGGTTTCACAGTGTTGGCCAGGATGGTCTCGAACTCCTGACCTCAAATGATCTGCCCACCTCGGCCTCAAAGTGCTGTGATTACAGACGTGAGCCAATGCACCCGACTATCCATCACACTCCTACCCACAGGATCTTTCCTTCTTTCTTTCTTTTTTGAGACAGAATCTCACTCTGTTGCCCAGGTTGGAGTGCAGTGGCATGATCTCAGCTCACTGCAACCTCTGCCTCCCAGGCAGTTCTTTGTTCATGGCTCCTTTCTCCAAATTCAAACCCAGCAGCATAGCATCTTCTTTCCTCTCTGACCTCTCCTTTAGTCCTCACATTCTCCCTCTGTAAGTCTGGCCCTCTTGCCTCTCTCTTATAAGGATCCTTGTGATTACATTGGGCCCACCCTAACAATCCAGTATTAAACCTGCATCTCAAAATCCTTAATTTGATCACATCTGCAGAAGTCCCTTTTACCATTTCAGGTAACATATATTCACAGGTTCTGGAGATTAAAATGCAGACAAGTTTTGGGGGCCATTATTCAGCCTACCAACTGCAGGTTGTGCAAATTGTGGACCTTGTGATTCTGCAGAACAGCATTCACATTATGACCATCAAAGACATCTGTGTTTATTATGACAATTTTCTAGCAAATGGTAAGAAAGTCTTTTGAGGAAGAGGTATTATTTTACAATTCACACAAAGGTACCGTATGAGCCAGCAGAAGCCCCATAATCTAAAGTGATTAATACTATCACAACACAAGTGTAACACATTCATTCCCCAACTGGGATGGGAGAGATCTATTATAAATTGTTAAGATCCTTGCAGAACCAACAATAATATATTTCAATAACATATTTATTAGGTATGTACTACATGCCAGGTGCCATACGAGACACTTTATACTCTTTATCTAGAATCCCTACAACTTGGTACAGTATTACATCCTGACCTAAAAAAAAATGAGCAAGGTGAGACTCAAAGAGATTTATTAATATAACTAAAGTCACACAGCTAGAAGGCGGTTAAGCTGGCAAATAAACCCAGTTATACCTGGAGGTAGATCCTGAATACTTTCTGCTGTAGCACACTGCCTCCTCGAAGTGAGAAGGTAGAAAATCAATGTCTTAATATTTCTTATATCTTGAGTTTCTGAAAGTCACACTTATTTTTGACTCAGTTCTAGAGTACTGAATATTCCTGAAGCAATTTCAAATTCAAGTTCCTCTGAATACTGGATGATACACAAGCAACTTATAGCTAAACACATCTGGGGAGAAAATCATGCCACATACCCTAGCTTCTCCACTTCCTTATAGGCTGAATTCTACTTTATTTTGGTTTATTTGATTGTAATTCCTAGAATGACCTGGCTGTGTTCCTGAAGCTCTCACCACATCTGTCCTCTCCATTCCTACTCAATCATTTTAAGAACTGGATAACTCTACCTTGTTACCGATGGTGAAGCTATCCTGGCCAATCCCAGAGCCTGTGCTTTCCATCCCACTCCACGTTGTCTACACCACAAAAAGTGGTTAGGGCGAGCATATGAGAATAGAATTTTGTTATTAATGAAATCTTTCAAGATTGGAAGTAATTCCTATTCAAAGGGATAATATAAATATGATAAAGTCTTTATAGTCCTTACTGAATTTCAATGTAGAGTCTCTAATTCCAAAACTGACTGAAGGCTCCCAATACTCACTGAAGAGTGAATCCTGATTTCTGAAGGAATTTCTTAATGATGAATAAAGACTAACACATCCTTGAAGATTTACATATTGCCACTATAAACCCAGAACAATTAAACTCTCTAGGACTCAAATCCTGGTTCTTCCAGTGACAAGTAGGTGATCTTGGGGAAATTTTTCCACCTTGTTTCTTTGGTTTCTTCATGTGTGTGTAAACAACAATGAAGGTTTCTACATTGTAAGATTATTGTAAACAAATAAATGATTAAACAAACTATGTAAAGTTCTTGTAGTGCTTGGCACACTGGTAGGCGTGTAATTATGTGGTAACTATTTTAATTAACTTTTACAAAGAATCTTTTTTCATTTTTACCAAGACCTGATTTTCTCATAAAGACTTTCCCACACACATTACATTAATAAGATTCCTGCCACTCTGTATTTTCTGATGCTGAGTAAGATTAAACTTCAGATTGAAGGCCTTTCCACATTCACTGAATTTAAGCGAACTCACTATGGACTTGCTGATATCAAATAAGGCTGATATCCTGCTGAAAGCATATCCATAATTTTTTACATACGTAGAAGATGATGCCTTTATGAATCCTCTGATGATGAATAAGACTTAGCCTCCAATTGAAGGCTTATTCATTACAGGTACAGAGCGTCTCTCCACTATGAATCTGCAGATGATGAACAAGGATTGATTTCTGTTTGGAGATTTTTGTACATTCATTGTAAAAGATTCTCTTTGATGACAAATAAAATTTGAGCTCTAGATTAAAAACATTTCCATATTCGTTACACTGAAAGGATCTCTTTCCATCTCCGCTATAAATTTTCTAATGTTTTTGAAGGTCTGATATCTCCAGATACCCTTTCCCACATTAATCATTGCATAAGGTTACTTTCCACTGTGAATTCTCTCATGTTTAGTAAAGTCTGAGCTGGATCTGAAAGTCTTTCCACATGCATTATGAGCATAGGGTTGTTCTCCACTATGAATTCTCTCATGTTAAAAAAAAGTCTGAGTTTGTCCTGAAGCCTTTCCCACAGTCAGTACACTCAAAGGTTTCTGTCCAGTATAAACTTTTGCATGATTCAAAAAGCTTCATCACCCACTGCAATTTGTCCAGCATTGGGAAAGTTTTTCTACTCTATGAAATTTCTGGTGTTGAAAGAGAATCATGTACTGCCTAAAGACCTTTCCACATTCTTATGGCCATAACAAATCAATGAATTCTCAGGTGTGAGTCCTCAGATGGCAAGTAAGACTGGCATCATGATTAAAAATTTCTTTATATTCACTACATTCACAGCATTCATAGGGTTTCTCTTTACCATGAGTACTCTGAGGTACCTCCCTTGAACACTGACAAAGGGCTTTTTGACATTAATCACATACATAAGACTTTTCCCCATCAGAACCTCCCCACTGTCTCACAAATTCTAAAACCTTTGCAAGAGTTATGGTCATGTGAATCATATCTCTGTGCTTTTTTTCCTAGAAGATTCCTATATGTAATACACATCTAGCTTGCTTTTCCTCAGTTAATTCACTCACAGCCTCTCTCTTCAGTAGGATTATTCTTATAAGTGGCAGTACTGTGCCTGTGACAAATTTCCCTGCGTAAGGAATATGTTCAACTCTTTCCTGCCAAGCTTTCCTGCAGCCATTCCTTTACCTAGATGTCATCACATGCCAAGTCTTCTCCATAGAAGAGACTCAGACCAATAGTCCTTGGATTCTGGATCCATAACATTCTTTGGAATTTGACTTTTTCTGAAATTTCCCTCTCTGGAGTAGAACTCTAAATCATAATCTTATCATCTAAAACGATAGACTCACACACATAAATGGGCAAAGAACATGAGTAACAGTTCACAAAAAAGGAAATGCAAACGGATAATAAATACATGAAATATTCCATTTTGTTAATCATCAATTAATGTAAATTGAAACAACCATGAGAGTTTATTTTTCCTTTCTCATTCCCACCAGCAGCTTATATGAATGCCTGACTGACTGTTCTCCTTCCTGGTAGGAATGTAAATTAGTACAACTTTCTGGAAAACAATTTTGCAGTATGTAATTAAAAACCAGAGAACGGTCATACCTTTTGACCCAATAATCACTCTTCAAGCAATCTATCCCAAGAAAATAGTCAGATATGCAAACATCCGTGTTTGCATATCAGATATAGTCAGATATGCAAACATCCAACTACTTACGGAAGCATTTATATTAGTGAAAAAAATGAAAACACCCAAAATGTCCAAGAATATGAAATTGATTAAATAAATTGTGGTATATTTTAATGATGGGATATTATGTAGTCATCAGAACTAATGTCAAAGAATTGTTATTGGCAAGTGGGAATTCTTAAAAGATAACTTTTAGAGAAGAAAGCAGGTGTTATGGGCTAAATTGTGTCCCCTCAAAATTCATACGGTGAAGTCCCAACCCCCAGTACCTCAGAACATGACTGCATTGGAGACGAGATCTTTAAAAAGGTAGTTAAATTAAAAATGACGTCATTAGCATCTAGTTAGGTAGTTAAATTAAAATGGCATCATTAGAGCTCTAATCCAACATGCCTGGTGTCTTTACAAGAAGAGGAGATAAGCCCGGTGCGGTGGCTCACGCCTGTAATCCCAACACTTTGGGAGGCTGAGGTGGGCAGATCATTTGAGGTCAGGAGTTCGAGACCAGACTGGCCAACATAGTGAAAACCCATCTCTACTAAAAATACAAAAATTAGCTGGGCATGGTGGTGGGCGCCTGTAATCCCAGCTACTCAGGAGACTGAGACAAGAGAATTGCAAAAATAAAAAGAAGAGGAGATAAAGACAGAGACACACAGAGAAGGAAAACCATGTGAGGACACAGGAAGGAGAAGATGGCCATCTACACACCAAGGAGCGAGGCCTGAGAAGAAACCAACCCTGCCAGCACCTTGATCTCAGACGTCTAGCCTCCAGAATTGTGAAAAAATAAATTTCTGTTGTTTAAGCCACCCAGACTGTGGTATACAGTCCTAGCAAATGATACAAAACTGTATATACTGAAAAGAAATATATCAATTACTGAATAATATTTATCTCTAGTTAATAAAATAGTGGGTCACTTTTATTTCCTTCCTGATAAAGTTTTGTTGTTCTCTAAAATCTTCAAATTGAGCATGTCTCTACTTTTATAATGTAAAATATGTAAAAAGAAGGAAGATATCCATAAGCAAACAGCTTAGAAAATAATCCACAGAAAAACATAACTTCTACTTGATGAAAAGAAGCTGACAAAATAAGACAGAGAATCAGTTGAGAAATTAAGGCCTGCTGAGACTCACTTTGTCTCACTTTGGGGTGGCCTCCCAAATCAGGGAGAGAGGGACATGGAGAAACAAAGTAATATGAAGATGACTGGTTTATCTGGAGGGCAATGCAGAGGCAATGAAAGAGATTAAATTGAGTAGGGAAATGGGAAGATTATCTGAACAAAGGAGGTGTTGACTGTGTAGAACTAGGAGAGGAAAGCAAGGATTGGGAAGAATGTAGTTGGTAAGAGATCTTCAGGAGACTGAAAAAGGTGATGCAACAGAGGAGACAGGAGAAACTGGGCATACACACAAAGGAAAAACGAACTCTCTCCTGCTTGGTCTTAGGGCACCCACCAGATGAAAAGTTTGAGGGGGACAACAATAATAACTACCACAATCATTTAGTAAGCATGCACCAAACACAAACACTTCACTGAAATACATTATTGGTATTTCACATGGAAACCTTGAAAGTTTGCTATTATTATTCCAAGTTTGTAGATGAAGAAACTGATGGTCAAGGGAGGGAAACTGACTTGCCCAACATTTTAGAGTTAATATGTAGGTGAACTGATATTCAGCTGAAGTGGGTCTGACTCCAAAGCTCCTGTATTTGTCACCATGACAAGGTGCCTTGTGGGCATTCACCAATCTAAAATCTTCAACTATCCCACCGCTATACAACTAAACTGTAAGTTCTCTAACCCCTACTTGTATCATTCTCCCTCCTCCTTTCTCCTAAAAGGATTGCTTCCTGGGTCCCTTTGTCCTTAGCTCTTTCCAAATTCAGCAGGGAATTCACCTAGGTCTTTTGAGGAAAATACTGTAGTTGAAAAGGAAATGAAACTTTATGGTTACAGTTGGATACTGAATGTCCCTGAATTCAGTTCTGAAAGGTACAGGGTGGGTGGCAGAAAGGGATACTTATTTATCAGGATGTCTTAGAAACAGGATAAGGACCTTGTGAAAAAAGCATAGAACTATGTGTGCTTCCAAGAGACAGGGAGATGGTCTTGACCTTGAGAGATAAAACTCAACGAAGAAAATCACGAGTCATTTACTTGCTTCCTAAAAGAAAGAAGTCCCAGAACGAAGGAACAAAAACTGACACAGTGTAGGTTTCAGGGTTGGACAGAGCTAGGTTCAAAGCTCAACATTACCACTTACTTGCTATGTGACCTTGAGCAAGTATTTGCACTTTTCTGAGCATCACATGTGTCCTCTATAAAACAGAAGAAACAAAACACAAAAGATAATGAAGTTCTGAGCCTAAATCTAATCTTAAAGAAAAATGTAGCAAGGAGTTACAACAAATGTTCCTAGTTCTGATGCTTGCCTGCCACATTATTTGGACCAATCCTCAGGTTGAAAACAAATTTTAAAAATCTTGATGAAAGAAAAGTAGTAACACCGACTTAAAAACAATAAAATGGCAGTATGGAAACACTAGGGCAACATTCCTGGGAAATGAGGAACCTCGAGAAGTAAATAGAGCAGCGAAGCAATTTCTGCCCCAAGGGCATTTGTATATCCCAAAAATTTCAACTTTCATTTTGCCTGCCTTGAAAGGCAAAAGAGATAAGAAATTAAAACCCAGACCTACACTACATGGGAAAACTAAGAGGAGACACTCCCAACAATAAGCTGGGACCTCAAAGGGCTACCCCCTGGGTGAATGGGAAGCAGGCCAGTTTTGCAGCTCAGATTTGGATCACATGACTTGCCCTGGGAACCTTGAGCCTTGAATTAGATAAAGAAGCAAATCAGCAGGATCAGCTGACAACAGAAATGTTCACAAAAAGACTTTAAACAATAGGATTATCAAACACAAACTATAAGACAACTGTTTACTAAGCATAAAGAGATAAATAATAAACTTGAAGATCTTACCAAGCAACAGGAAACCATAACAAATGGCAGACCATAATTGAACCTAATCAAACATTTAGAAAAAAAAATACAGTGCTCAAAATTAAAAACTCAAAGGATAGCTTTAATCAGCAGATTAAGTAGAGAATTTCAATTTAAAGACAGGTAAGACAAAATTATCTGAGCTCAGCAGGAAGATACAAAAGGGTGGAAAGTACAGAAAAGAAGGTAAGAGACTCAAACTGCTCTCATTCATCAAGCAGTAGTCGGGGCTTGTAAGTGGTCACATTAAATCTTCACAACTACTTTACAAGGCACAAAATAAAGAATTTCATTGGTAATAAAATCCTTTCAGCTTTTTTTCCATTTCTGCCAGCATAACTAGGCCCCAGACACGCTTTTTATTTAAAACTAGCTAAGAAATTCCAGGGCCTAGCTTTACAAATGCAAATCTTCAGAATTAACAAAAGGAAACTCAGAAACATATGAAGGCTCTGCGCCCGCTCCCCTGCTGCCGTGGAGGAGTGGAAACCATTTTGCTGCACAATAATTTCAAATAATCTGAATTTTAAATGGTGTTAAATTGAGAACTTTTTTTTTTTGAGACGGCGTCTCGCTCTGTCGCCTGGGCTGGAGTGCAGTGGCCGGATCTCAGCTCACTGCAAGTTCCGCCTCCCGGGTTGACGCCATTCTCCTGCCTCAGCCTCCCGAGTAGCTGGGAATACAGGCGCCCGCCACCTCGCCCGGCTAGTTTTTTGTATTTTTTTTAGTAGAGACAGGGTTTCACCGTGTTAGCCAGGATAGTCTCGATCTCCTGACCTCGTGATCCGCCCGTCTCGGCCTCCCAAAGTGCTGGGATTACAGGCTTGAGCCAAAATTGAGAACTTTAACAAGAATGTAAATCTTGTTCCCCTTTGCAATATGGTGATTTGAGAATATTTGTAACTGTTACCAACTAGTTCTATTCTCTGTTAATACAAATCTTTCCTTTGAAGTATTGTCTAAATAAAGCCATTTTATAAGACTCCTGCAACTTTAGAAATTAATGCCTGTTTCAGTGAAAATAACCTACAAAAGAAATGTGTAATTCTAATTAGGTATTTTACTTGGTAATTTATTAACCTGGTGTGGTAGGCAGAATAATGGTCCTCCCAAAATGTTCAAATCCCAATCCTTGTTAAGATGTTACCTTACATGGCAAATGGGCTTTGCAGATGTGACTGAGTTAAGATTCTGAGATGAAGAGATTATCCCGGATTATCCTGGTGAACCCAATGTAATTACTGGGATCCTTATAAGGAGGCAGGAGGATCAGAGTCAGAGGAGAGATGGCAACAGGAGCAGGTCAGAGTCAGAGAGCTGAAGACGCTTTGCTGTTAGATCTGAAGATGGAGAAAGGGAGCAGGAGCCAGGGAAGGTAGGTGGCCTTTAGAAACTGGAAAAAGCAAGAAGACAGATTCTTTTCTAGGGGTCCCTAGGGGAAGGGTAGCCCTGCCAACACCTTGATTTTAGGACCACTAACCTCCAGAATTGTAACATTAACAGTGTGTGGTTTAAACTACTATGTTTGTCATAATTTACTACAGCAGTAATAGGAAACTAATACATCTGGTGGTAAAGTTGTAGTTGCCATCTCTATACAGCAGTACCCCCTTACCTGTGGTTACACTTTCTGCAGTTTCAGTTACCTGCAGTAAACTACAGTCCAAAAATATTAAATGGAAAAATTCCAGAAATAAACAATTCATACATTTTACATTGCACACTGTCCTGAATAGCATGATGAAATCTCTGACTGTACCACCTGGGTCATGAAACCTCCCTTTGTCTAGCGTATCTGTGCTATAGATGCTCCCCGTCTATGAGTCATCTAGTAGCTGGCTGGGTTATCATCTCTCATCATCACAAGAAGAAGATGAGTATGGTGCAATAAGATATTTTGAGAGAAAAGAGAGAAAGAGACCACATTCACTTAACTGTTATTACAGTCTATTGTTATAAACTTTCTATTTCATTATTAGTTATTGTTGTTAACTGTGCCTAATTTACAGGTACATTATGTATAGGGAAAAAACAGTGTGTGTATAGGGTTCAGTACTGTCAACAGTTTCAGGCATCAACTGAAGGTCTCAGAATGTATCCCTGAAGGATAAGCGGGGACTACTTGTACTTGGAAACAGATTGGTACTATGATTTATTCCAGCAAATTAGAAATAATCATCTACTGGCACTTCCTTCTTTACTCACAGGCCTGGATAAGCAAATGCAAGCCTGTGATTCTGCTGGATTTACTCTATAATAATTACTTTGAGACGCTGTATTTCTTTTAAATTAACAATGTCATGATTTCTATTTCACCAGTGAGAAAACAGAAACTCTGAGAAGTTAAGTGCTAAGGTCCATCCACAAACAGCTAGGATTCAAATCCCTGTCAATCAGTTATCAAACCCAGTACTTTTCCACTGCATCTTGCTACCTCTCAAACTGCTTGGAGTGTGACAAAGAGAAGGCAGAGTAACTGAACATATTCCTTAATACAAAGGATTCCATGTTTACAAGATTCCTTACTTTCCTTTGCTTTAGTGCTAGGTCACAGTAAACAGAATTTTGCTTTCTCTTTTTTTTTTGTTTGTTTTTGAGATGGAGTGTCACTCTTGTCGCCCAAGCTAGAGTGCAATGGCACCATCTCAGCTCACTGCAACCTCCACCTCCCCAGTTCAAGCAACTCTCCTACCTCAGCCTCCCGAGTAGCTGGGATTACAGGCACCTGCTACCATGCCTGGCTAATTTTTTGTATTTTTAGTAGGGACTGGGTTTCACCATGTTGGCCAGGCTGGTCTCAAACTCCTGACCTCAGGTGATGTGCGTGCCTCGGCCTCCCAAAAAGGTGGTATTAAAGGTGTGAACCACTGCGCCCAGCCAACATTTTGTTTTCTTAGTTTGACTTCCCATGTACCTCAGTACTGAAACTGACACGCCCTGGATACAAGGCCTGAGTGTACTGATCAGTGAAAATAATACATTAGTATAGATGTGTGTGTTTTTCTCTCTGTACCTGTATCTACATTAGTCTCAGTAAATTAATTTGTATTTGTTTACCACCAAGTCTTTTTTCAACATTTCACAAATGCTCAGAATCAAATCCTGGACTGTGGTCAACTAACTGAAATCACCACTCTGTAGGCCCTTTTGTTAAGTTCTGTTGGAATTTCCAAATAGTGGTAATTTCCTTTTTTTGATAAGTTCAAAAGCATTGACACATCCAACACAGCTCACTAGAGCATGAGCCCCCTTAGGTGCTTAATTAAAATTGTTTCAGACCAGGCGCAGTGCCTCACTTCTGTAATCCCAGCACACTGGGAGATCAAGGTGGGCGGATCACTTGAGGCCAGGAGTTTGAGACCAGCCTGGCCAACATGGCAAAACCCCATCTCTACTAAAAATACAAAAAATTAACCAGACGTGGTGTTGCGCGCCTGCAGTCCCAGCTAGGCAGGGAAATTGCTTGAACCTGGGAGGCAGAGAGGTTGCAGTGAGCCAAGATTGCGCCACTGCACTACAGCCTGGGTGACAGAGCAAGACTCTGTCTCAAAAAAAAAAAAAAGAAAAGAAAAGAAATTGTTTCAGAATAGCAAATCTATTTTATTTTACATAGAAAGACATCAAATT
Organism: Theropithecus gelada; assembly: GCF_003255815.1. NCBI lineage: Eukaryota > Metazoa > Chordata > Mammalia > Primates > Cercopithecidae > Theropithecus > Theropithecus gelada. Next base: position 7,555,158 of record NC_037689.1, read on the forward strand.
CTGGAGGTATAAGGAGTAAAAGGGAAAAAAAGTTATTCACAAATTACATAAATAAACCAAAAACACTTTGTGACATTTCATTTAGCTCTATAGTTATGGTTCATGTACTTTCAAGTATGTTTTATATAATATTTATATAAAACCCTAGCAAAAGATATAAACAAATAATTGGACATAGAGAGAGAGGTCAGCAAGGTGGATGGATTTAACAACAATACACCAGAATCAAGCATTTCTATACACTTGACACAACCAATAACAAAATGTAATTTAAAAATATTCATGAGAGCAATAGGCACACAAAAATACATCCAGCAAACTGTGAATTAGATACTTATAAAAAAACTTATAAAACTTTTCTCAAAATAATTAAAAATATCTATATAAAGGGAGAGATGAACCACCTTCATTTTTGTAAAGATGCCAGTTCTGTCTCTAATCTATAAATAAAATGCAGCTCTAATCAAATCTCAATGTTTCTTACAGACCTTAAGATTTAAAGTAAACCGACCTTAAACTCATATGAAAAGAACATATTTTTGAGGGAGAGGAATGAGAAAGAGGCCTTTCCCTACCAAGTATTAAGATGCATTATAAAGCTACAGAAATAGACAAATGAACCAATGGAACAGAATAGAAAGCCTAGAAGCAGACACACATGTATATAGGAAACTGGTATATGACTGAGATAACATTATAAATCTGTGGAGAAAGAACAGAATAATTAACAGTCCTGGAACCACTCATTAATCATTCAGAAAGAAATTAAGTAAGATCCTTACATCCCTACATTCTTCTAATAGAATTTCTTTTCTACCAAAAGAAATTCCAAGTGGACCACAGAGCTAAATTGTGAAAAGGAAACTATAAAAGTTTTACATGAGAATTTATAGTGGAATGTCTTTATGACATCAAGGTAAGGAAGAATTCCTTAAACGTGATGGAAAAAAAAAAAAAAAAAAAAAAAAAAAATTTAAACCCCACTGAAAGAAAGGAAAAAAAAAGAGAAAAAAAAAAAAAGAAATAAAAAACAGAAAAAGTACAACATGAAAGAAAAGGAAGATAAATGTGACTATTAAAATACATGCCTCCTGTGCAGGAAAGGGTTAACTCAAAAACCCCAAACCCTGCAAATTCTCAGGAAAGTTCTATCTCCAGGAGTGGCTGGCCCTTGCCCAATTCTTGGGAGATGAGTTCTCAGCCACTAGCATATTCTGCCTGACATTGTTTTCATATGCCTGAGGCCTTGGGCCATACCGTACCATTATGATCAGATAGTTTGTGCAAATGCTGTGATTCGTGGTAAGTGCCTGTTTTTGTGCTTGATGGGTGAGGGGGAGGCTGTAGTCTGAGTAACTAAGGTTAGTCATGCAAGTGCTGCATTCTTGCGTGACTGATTCCCAATTTTAAAAGCCCGGGACACCAAGGTTCAGGTATGCTTCCCTGGCTGACAACACTTTACATGCACCGTCACATAATAAATTGTAACTGTGAGTATAACAGCTTTTGTAAGTTCTGTGAATCCTTCTAGCAAATCATCAAGCCTGAGGGTGGTCTTGGTTAAAATACACAATAAGCAGATGGAAAAGACAGGCCGCACACTAGAGGATATTATAAACTGTAAAATCAACATAAATATCAATTGTATATAAATATGTAACAACAAGTCTTGCAGGTATATTAAAAAGACCCAACACAACAATAGGAAGAGGATGTAAAGTGGCAAATCATAGAATAGGAAAAAAGAATGGCCAGTCAATATATGAAAAGATGTCAAATCCCCCTAGTTTATCTGAGACATTAAAGTTAGATACCATTTCACACCCATAATACTGACAAAAATTTAAAAGTCCAACAATAAAAAGTGCTGAAAATATAGGGAGACAAATTGAAATAAAGGGTCACAGCCACAATTTTTCAACATCTAGCTAACTGAAGACGTACATAACTTACTATACAATAATTCCTCTTCTAGATACCTATTCTAGAGAAAATCTTGCACACGTACACAGGAAATTTGTACAAGAATGCTCATTTCAGCATTGTAATATTAAAAAAACTGGCAACAAGTAAATGTCCATATTTGGTATATGACATATTAAGAATGGAAAGATAAACACCACAAAATGTAATACTGATAAATGCAGGAGAAAGAGATAAGGGGGAGGGTCACTCAGAGAATCTCCGACTAGTTTAACCACTAGGAGAATGGGGTGGAGCCATGGGAAGTTCACGCTTTGCAGTGGGGAGGAGCCTGGCCTCTTCATCTTCAGTTCCTGTGCGGTGGCCTGGCATTCAATCTGTGAGATGGGAGCCTGCTGTTGGCAGGAGCCCCTTGCTGATTTTTTTTTTTCCTTTTCACCCAATACATTCCATTCTCCTCACCCTTCAATGTATCCATGTTCCTAATCCTGGTCTTGTGACAAGAACCCAGTTCTAGTGGAACTAAGGAGCAAAATTCTGCAACAATACTATATAGCAGTTAAAAATGAACTCAATAAATCTAAAGACATGTTGATGAATAAGTAAGGAGTTAAATAATAGGTACAGTATAATAGCATTTATACAATATTTTAGAATGTAGAAAACAATACTGTATGTATTTTAGGGGCATATGTCCAAAAAAGTGACCCAAAAGGGTACATACCAATCTCAGAATAATGGTTACTTTTACAGAGGAAACAAGGGAAATCGGATGAGAGTGAGCTGAAGTTGTATTTGTACACTTTATTTCTTTTTAACAAGATATTGAAATAAAGTGTGGTAAAATGTTAACTTTATTTTAATCTGGATAGTGAATCCCTGACTGTTATTTTCTGATTCTTTTCTACAGGTTTGATGTATTTGATAATTAACATTTTAAACAGATACATATTTGTTTAAGAAGTTGTAATCACTCTGTTGCCGCTATAACAAATTATGACAAACTTAGTTGCTTAAAACAATACAAATGTAATTTCTTATAGTTGTGAAGGTCACTGATACGGTTTGCATCTCTGTTCCCACCCAAATCTCATGTTCAATTATAATCCCCAATGTTGGAGGTGGGGCCTGATGGGAGGTGGTTGGGTCATAGAGTGGAGTTCTCATGAATGGTTTAGCACCATCTACTTGGTGCTGTTCTTGTGATAATGAGTGAATGAGTTATCACAAGATCTGATTGTTTTACAAGTGTATAGTACCTTCCCCCTCTCTCCCTTCCACCTGCTCCGGCCATGTAAGGCATGCCTTCTGCCATGATTGTAAGTTTTCTGAGGCCTCCCCAGAAGCAGAAGCTGCTATGTTTCCTGTACAGCCTGCAGAACTGTGAGCCAATTAAACCTCTTTTCTTTGTAAATTACCCAGTCTCAGGCATTTCTCTATACCAGTGCGAGAACAAACTAATATAGTCAGAAATGCAAAATCTGTTTCACTAGGCTAAAATTAAGGTGTCAACATGGATCATTACTTCTGGAGGCTTTTGGGGAAAATCCAGTTCCCTGCAGTGTCTAGCTTCTACAGTCTACCTACATTCCTTGGCTCATGGCTCCATCTTCCATCTTCAAAGCAGGCACTGCAGCATCTTCTCTCTGATCTCTGCTTCCAACCTTGTACCTTCCCTTTCTGACTCCAAATCTCCTGCCTCCCTTATAAGGAAATTTGTGACTACATTGGGTAATACAGGATAATCTCCCCACCTTAATATCTATCCTTAATCATATCTGCAAAGTCTCTTTTCATCGTATAAGGTCATATATTCACAAGTTTCAGGGATTAGAATGTGGACATCTTTGGGGGCCATTATTCAGCATACGACAGTCCACTCTCTGGCTCCCAAAGATTCACATCAGGCTGGGCACGGTGGCTCGTGCCTGTAATCCCAGCACTTTGGGAGGTCGAGGTGTGTGGAACACTTGAGCTCAGGAATTCAAGACCAGCCTGGGCAACATGACAAAAACCCATCTCTGGCCGGGCGCGGTGGCTCAAGCCTGTAATCCCAGCACTTTGGGAGGCCCAGACGGGCGGATCGCGAGGTCAAGAGATCGAGACCATCCTGGCTAACATGGTGAAACCCCGTCTCTACTAAAAAAATACAAAAAAACTAGCCGGGCGAGGTGGCGGGCGCCTGTAGTCCCAGCTACTCGGGAGGCTGAGGCAGGCGAATGGCGGGAACCCGGGAGGTGGAGCTTGCAGTGAGCTGAGATCCGGCCACTGCACTCCAGCCCAGGCGACAGAGCGAGACTCCGTCTCAAAAAAAAAAAAAAAAAAAAAAACCCATCTCTACAAAAAGTACAAAAATTACCTGGGCGTGGTGGTATGCACCTGTAGTCTCAGCTACTTGGGAGGCTGAGATGGGAGGATCACCTGAACTTGGGAGATAGAGGCTGCAGTGAGCCATGATCATGCCACTGCACTCCAGCCTGGGTGACAGAGTGAGACTCTGTCTCCAAAACAAAACAAAACAAAACATTCACATCGGATCCACACAGAAAATACATTCATTTCATACCAAGATCTGAAAAGTCTCAACCCATTACAGGATCAAGTCCAAAATCTCATGTAAGTCTCATCAGCTCAAAAGTCTCAAATCTCATCATATAGGTCATCTCATTTAGGTATATGGGTGAGGCTCTAGATATAAAGGATCCTGGGGCAAAATTCATCTCCATCTGTGGACCTGTTAAACTGCAAAACTAATTATCTGTTCCCAAAATACAAAGGTGAAACAGGCATAGTTTGATAGTCCAGGCATTCGCATCCAAAAAGGGAGAAAAACGAAAGGGAAAAAAAAGAGCTACCAGTCCCAAGCAATTTTAAAATCTTTTTTTTTTTTTTTTTTTTTGAGACGGAGTCTCGCTCTGTTGCCCAGGCTGGAGTGCAGTGGCCGGATCTCGACTCACTGCAAGCTCCGCCTCCCGGGTTCACGCCATTCTCCTGCCTCAGCCTCCCAAGTAGCTGGGACTACAGGCGCCCACCACCTCGCCCAGCTAGTTTTTTGTATTTTTTAGTAGAGACGGGGTTTCACTGGTTAGCCGGGATGGTCTCGATCTCCTGACCTCGTGATCCGTCCGTCTTGGCCTCCCAAAGTGCTGGGATTACAGGCTTGAGCCACCGCGCCCGGCTAGCAATTTTAAAATCTAACCAGTCATACTCCATTAGACTTGAAGGCCTGAGAATATCCTCTGTGGCTCAAGGGTCTACCCTCTGGACCCAGGCTCATTCCACCTTCAGAGTCATTCTTTTTCATAAAAGGTAGCATGTATTTACAGCTAAATTTTTTGTTCGTTTGCTTTGTTTTGTTGTTTGTTTGTTTTTGAGACAGAGTCTCACTTTGTCGTCAGGCTGGAGTGCAGTGGCGAGATCTTGGCTCACTGCAACCTCCGCCTCCTGGGTTCAAGCAATTCTCCTGCGTTCAAGCGATTCTCCTGCCTCAGCCTCCTGAGTAGCTGGGACTACAGGCATACGCCACCATGCCCAGCTAATTTTTGTATTTTTAGTAGAACAGTGTTTCATCATGTTGGCCAGGATGGTCTCAATCTCTTGATCTCGTGATTCGCCCGCCTTAACTGCCCAAAGTGCTGGGATTACAGGCATGTGCCACCACGACCAGCCTACTGCTAAATATTTTTATCAGCCTGTCTTCTGCCTGTAGAATTTTAGAAGTCCAACAGCCTTCTTTCATTCCATTCTCTCTCTGTCCCTTTCAGTTCAAGCTGGTAGTGTTTCTGCTGCTATAACCTTCTAAAATGCCTTGTGGGTCTCCTGTGTATGTCTCAGTATTCACTCCATGAGACAAGGACTTCCTCCAGAGATCTATCCTGGATAATCCCATCTCTATTCCTGGCTTAGAGGATTTATGAGATGCATGCCTAATCTCTTCACAAAGCCCTCTGTGTGATTGAGTACTCTGACCCTTTTGATCCTTCCAAGGCAGTAGCAAAAGGCTGTCCAGTCACACCTTTGTGTGTGACTGAGATCAGAGAGAAAGGAAGATGCTGCAGAGATCAGAGAGAAGAGAAGATACCACACTGCCTGCTTTGGTTTTCTCTCCATAGTGAATGAATTTCTCTCCATAGTGAGTGAATTTCTCTCCAAGCTTTCCTGACCGTGAATCTCCAAATTTTAACATCATTTGCAGTCTGGATAGGCTGAGAATTTCCCAAACTATCAAGTCCTAATTCATCTTTGCTTAATAGTTCTTCCTTCAATTTCTCTCATTCTTGTCACATTTTAACAAGCATCGAGAAGAAACTAGCCATACTTTTAACACTTTGCTTGGAAATCTCAGCTAAATATCCAAGCTTATTGCCTACAACGTCTGCTTACTACAAAACTGTAAGCCACATTCAGCTAAGCTTTCTGCCACTATATAGTAAGGATCTTCTTTTCTTCAGTTCTGGGGATTAGAATGTGAACATCTTTCGGGTGCCATTATTCAACTTACCACAGAAACAATTTGGGAACCTGGAAAGGGGCAGAGGGAGAAGTCACATGCTGGCTCACATCTAAGAGAAGAACAATAAAATGTTCCTCATTTCCTTCTGTGCTGTCACCAGCAAAACCTTTAAAGTCTACATATCTGCCTTCACATGAAGCTTTTTTAATATCCATATTTTTAACAAGCTGATACAGATTTTCTTTAGGATAATACAGGTTTTCTCTGATATGTGCCTCACTTCCTTCTGGGCCCTCACTATTAGAATGTTTAAGATCTATGTTTCTACTAACAATTCAAAGAATTCAAAGAAATCTAGGCTTTTTCTATCACACGTCTCAAAATTCTCCATCCTCAATCATTCTCAAAATTCTTCCATGTATCCTCAAAATTTTTCCATTCTCAACCATTACCCAATTCCAAAGCCACTTCCACATTTTTAGGTACTTGGTGCAGCAGCACTCTACTTCCACGTACCAAAATCTGTATTGGTTTCTTACTGCTGCTATAAAAAAATTACCACAAACTTAGTAGCTAAAACAATATGAATTTATTATCTTATAATTCTGGAGGTAAAAAGTCTAAAAATTTACTTCCCTGGTTTAAAATTAAGGTGTTAGTGAGGTTCGTTTATTCTGGAGGCTCTAGGTGAGATGCTATTTACTGGTCCTTTCCATTTTCTAAAGACTGTTTACATGCCTGGGATCACAGTCGCTTCCTCCATCTTCAAAGTCAGCAGGATAGCGTCTTCTCTCCTCTCTGACCACTTGTCAGTTTCACATCTTCTTTTTATAACTCTAATTCCTGTCTCCATCTTACAAGGACCCTTGTATCACATTGGGCCCATCCTAATAATCCAGGATAATCCCCTCATTTCAAAGTCTTAATCATATCTGCAAGTCCCTTGTAACATGTAAATTAACATACTAACAAGTTCTGGGGTTCAAAATGTGAACATCTTTAGGGGACTATTATTGAGCTTACCACAGAAACAATTTGGGAACCTGGAAAGGGGCAGAATGAGAAGTCACATCCTGGTTTGTGCCTAAGAGAGGAGAAGCAACAGTTAATGTGTTCAACTGACAACAAACATTGGCAACAAAGCCTTCTCCAAGAAAATAAAGCCCTCAAAAGGAGACTTATAAAAACTCTTCATAAGGCCAGAAGTTATTACTTCAAGCATGTTTAATAATGTGGCATCTAGCTGGGTGTAGTGGCTTACGCCTATAATCCCAGCACTCTGGGAGGCTGAGGCGGGTGGATCACTTGAGCTCAGGAGTTAGAGACCAGCCTGGGCAACATGGTGAAACCCCATTTCTACCAAACATACAAAAAAAAAAAAAAAAAAAATTGGCCAACCATGGTGGTGCGCACTTGTGGTCCCAGCTACTCAGGGACTTGAGGTGGGAGGATAGCTTGAGCCTGGGAGGCGGAGGATGCAGTGAGCCAAGACCACTCCACTGCACTCCAGCCTGGGTGTCAGAGTGAGACTCCATCTTATAAATAATTAGTTAATAAAGTGGCATCTAATATTGTTGGCACGTTAAAAGAACCTCAAATCATACTCAAAATATAAATTCCACTAAGAATAAAGAGAAGTGATATTTTTAAAGTGTCTACAACTGTGTGACCTTCTGATAGCCTGACCTCATCTCATAGGAACACCATTAACATTTTGGGGCCTCTGCTCATTGTCTTCTCTCCCTTGGCCCACCTAACTCAGCAGTACTCAAGATTATATCATTTTACATAAAGAAGATACACAATTGGAACTTAAAGCTATAGCAAGTATACTACACATAGAAGGTGAGAAAGAAGACATGAGAAAGTGGAGCAAACCAAAGCATTCAAACAACAAGGTTCCCAAATCACAATGTTGAAAATAAAGCTTTTCCTACTATTAAAAACTGACTATCTCACCAACAAACCGGAAACTCTTCTATTAACATAGCACACAGTACAGTATTAAACTAAATAAACAAAGACTCTTCAAATATATTACAAAACTAACAGGCTTGTAAGTTTTTATTTGCTCCTCCATGAATGAGGTAGAGAAGAAAACACCAGAAGTATCTGCACTGTTTGAGAATACATGTAAGTTCATTACAACATTATTACTAGGGTAACAAATCATCAATTAAGACAACCAATGAGAACTATAGGTTTTCTTCTGAAGCTTTTTTCAGAGGACATGGCAACAGTTTCTAAAGTCTTTGGAATCTTGAGCAGTGGTTCTTAAACTTTTTGTTTTCCAGAGCCTTTTATACTCAAAAAAAATTTTTGAGGGACCCAAAAGGCTTTGGTTTATGTGGGTTCTATCTATCCATATTTAGTGTATTAGAAATTTAAATATTTATTCACTTATTTTAAATAACAACAAAACTTATTACATGTTAATATAAATAACTTATGAAGAATAATTGTGTTTTCCAAAATAAAACAAATAGTGGGAAGAGTGGCACTGATTTACAATTCTGTAAATCTCTTTAATGTCTGACTTAATAGCTGACAACTGAATTCTCATATCTGATTCCTCACCCAATCTGTTATATCTCACATCATACAGTCTCTTTTTTAAATCCACTGTATCACTGCAAGATAATGAAATTTAGAAAGCAAATATATTAGCATGACTGAAAATAGTTTCAATCTTGAAAAGGCCTTGAAAGGGTCACATGGACACCCAGGGCTCCCTGGACCACATTTTGAGAACCACTGTCTTACAGGACTCCATTTGTTGACATGAAAAATTTGAAGGACAGATTTCTATTAACCAAGAAGACTACAGGTTGGTAACAGTTCTGTATATTCACACAAATCTCCATGTAGCAAAAGAAAACCAGATAAAAATATTTGCAGACATATTGATTTTTATATCAAATAAGATTCTTTGAATTGGTTTTATAATACAAGATGACATGTATCCCTTTGCAGCTATAGGCATGAAGACTCATTTTGTCAATTATGAGCCTTGAATTTTTAAGGCTAAGTTCTAGAATTTTATTAAGATTACAGAAAAAAAATGCAAGTTTAAAGAACATGTTTTTTTCTGGCAGAAATGGAGGAAGCCTGAATTTTATGTAATAATAGAGAAAGAAGCATACACATTTTCTTATAAAACAGTTTTCTCTTAGAACAAAAGAGCAGGTATGGAACAGGAAGGGAAGGATTTGTCATGGATCTGAAGCTGCTCATGCAGTTGACTACTCAAAGGTTTCTGCCTGGATCCATTTCTGTACACATAGGACAGGAGAATATTGCTTTTTAGTACACAGAGGACACATCTTCCTGGATACAGGGAATTCTGCTAATGTGGACACACTAGTAACTTTAAATATGTGGAGAATAAAAAGAAAAGGAGAAGCAGTGAGACTTGATAGATTGAGATAAATTTAAGTATTGAGAGTATCAATATTTGGGATAAATGTTCGAATAGCAGTGAATCTGACTGGAATAAAAGTAAGAAACACTCTACTCTCTAAGAGAGCTCTGGCAGAGGAATGGCCATATGAAATCTTCACATAAACAATCTCCAAAGTGGAAGAGATTTGATTTTTTTAAGTTTTAAAATATCCACATTAGGTTCTTAAGCCACCTATACTCCATAGAAATAGATCTCTCCCTGAGTGTTGCTCTGTGATACTGTCTTTTAAAATTTATATCTAGTGTATTGTTGTGCAGACTTTTGCTGAAACATGCTAAACACTATTCCATAGTCAGAAAAAAAAAAAAAAACAATTTGAAAGTGGTTTTACTCTGAAGTGATTTCTCCAAGTGTTTGCAAGCCAATTTCCTCCACTTTGTCAGCTTTATCGTCTGTGTCAGTTTTGTATCCTGACCACTGAGGTCAATGTATGCCACTGAAAAACATCACCTAGATCTTGGGAAGAAATTCCTATTTTCATAGACGTGATTTTTAGTTTACATTCTTCTCATCAGTCCTAAGTCTGCTTCAGCTCTTTATTAGTAAAGCAGAAAGTTATGTTCATAAATTATTTTTAAAAAGCAGCTACTAATAAATTAAGAGATTTATTATTGTGCAGGATCTGGATTTTATGAAAAAATTTTAAAAAACAAAACAAGAGATGTATTAATTTGCCCAAATATTCCCTGGTACCTGAGTTAGTTAAATCAGAAATACTTTATTCCTATAATCTGCCAATAGGAAAGAAGATAAATTTTTGTGATGGAATCACTGCATTCTTGGTATAGATGCCTAAAGATTCTAATGCAGCATCTACATTTCTTTAAATATCAGCTTCACAAATGGCTATTGAATGGCTTGGGCCTGTTTCTTAAACTTCTCCAGAAAAAAAGTTAATTACTGACACTAAGAGTAAATGGGGTTTCCTAGGCAACAGTTTGTATTTTATTGATTCTTAACTATACAGAACCTTTGCATCTTTCTGGAACAAATATATGGAGTTAATTAGACTCATTAGGCCGGGGTATTACAGCACTGAGACAGCAGAAAGTAGTAAACAGCCAATCCCTGGCCTGCAGCCAACAAAACTCATGGGATAGCAGGAATCACGTAACTTTAATCTAGTAAATTAAATTCCTCAAAACCAACCTGCTAAGAGGGCTACAATTTTAATCCCATCTTTTCCTATAGTGAAATATCTACTGTTTGTAACTTTTGTTGATAATGGTTACTTAGCTAGCATAAATAATTGAAATGTGAACACTAAGTGCTAGAAATGTCTTTGTGGTCATTTAAATGAACCGACTGACAATTGCATTTAATACTCTCATATTAGTTACGAGCAGAGAAGTACAGTGCAGAAGAAGCCTGGGCTCTAAGTGCCAGGTTTCTCAGACTCGAATCTCAGCCTCACCATTTATTATGTGCAACCTTAGGAAATGTATTTAACCTCATTGTCTCTCATATGTAAAGTGGGGATAATAACAGTACCTACCTCTTATGTTTGTTTTGGGCCTCTCATGCATTAATACAGGTAAGTACTTTGAAAGATGGCATACGATAAATGTTGCTTGACAGTTTTTAAGCACTAAACTGTTACTCAATGTCTTAAGGGCTTACAGGAAATTCTTGTCAAACAGCACTTGTAAACTGATGGGAAAGAAGAGCACAAAGTCTTCATTGTAAAAAACAAATAATGACATTAGAAATGTGCTCCCCCTTTAATAATGGGAGTCAGGAATCACTGCTATCATCCCTTTCATTCATTATACTGAAGGCCCTATCCAGAGGTGCGGGAGGAAGTAGGAGGAAGGAGGAAAAGGAGAAGGCAGAAGAGAGTAAGGATTAGAAATGAATAAAGGAAACTATTAATATTTAGAGTTGATAAGATTCCCTACATAAAAAACTTATGAGAATCTTAACACTTTCTAAACTCTCAGCTGAACTTGTACTTCTGGGCAAGATGGAATGACAGGGACCATTTACCCAACTAGTTGAAAAATTAAAAAGTAAATTGTTTTCAAACAATAGATATCAGGTAGTGAGGGCCAATAATCCTTGAGAAATGGTAAAGAAACAAGGTGACCCTATAAATGCCCCAGCATACTTCCCTGAGAGAATTTTCCGATTATGCCACAGGCAAGGGTAATAACTGAGACAGAACCTGGCAGATCCCCTGAGGTAAGAAGACAACACTCAGAGTCCAGTGAGAAGAAGGCAGCTAAAATCTGCAGGTAATAGTTAGCAGAACGGGGAAACAGTGCAGAAAAAGAACTCCTGAGATTTGTGAAGGGTCCATTGAGTATTCAACAGAGTATACATTAGTGTATATAGAGGAAACTACCCAAGGCAGGGGAAAGAACCATTTGAAATCACTAGAAAGAACACTTTTCATCACTTACACTGGGACAGGAACAGCACCTGTTACCAACAGCCAGCAAGGAATAATTTTCCATAGACTGAGCACCACCCTGGTTCCACCTAATCAATCTTAAAAGCAAGACATAAGAGGATCAAACTGTTTCCATGTAGTTTCATCATATTCCAGAATAAAGCTCAAGAAATTTTTAGTTATATAAAAATATCTGGCATCCAACGAGGTAAAATCCATAAGGCTTGAATGTAAACAAACATCACCAGCAATGCAAAGAAGCTTGAAATTATTTTTTTTTAAAAATCAATAAATTGAAACCAACCAAGAATTGATGCAGATGTTAGAGTTACCAGACACGGACATTTAAAAAGTTATGACATAATCTATTCATTTACAAAGTTAAGTAGAGGCATGGAAAACTATAACAAAGACGCCCAAATTAAAATTTTAGAGATGTAAATAATAATATCTGAGCTTAAAAATACGCCAAATTGGATAAATGACATATTAAACTATGGAAAAGGAAAGATTAAAGAATTTGAAAACAATGGAAATAAGAATCATCCAAAATGAAACCGACAGAAAAGAATTTTTTTGAAGTACGAAGAATATCAGTGGACTGTTGAACAATGGCAAGCAACTTAATACACAGGTAATTAAAGTCCCCAAAGAAGATGAGAGGAATATTAATACTTTTCACCCGGCAGATCCCCTGAGGTAAGGAGATGATTCTTGGGAGAGGAAGGCAGCTAAAATTCTTAGCCACTGTTTCTTCATATGTTACTATTAATTGTGGGTTTTGCCATTATTTTAGTGATAATTTTAACCCCCAAATCAAAAAATATCAACATATTTGGTGCAAAAGAAACATGAAGGAAACTACAAGGCTCATCACAATCAATCTGATTAAGAGATTTTTTAAAAAACTCTGGAAACAATGCAGGAAAAACAAAAAGACACATTAATAACAAAGAAACAAATAAACTAAATTAGTACAGACAATCCCCAACTTATGATGGTTCAACTTATGCTCTTTCAACTTTACAATGGCGCAAAAGCGATATACATTCCATAAAAAATATACTTTGAGCACCAATACAGCCATTCTGCTTTTCACTTTCAGCACAGTATTCAATAAATTATATGAGCTATTCAACATTTTATTATAAAAGAAGCTCCGTGTTAGATGATTTTGCCCAACTGTAGGCTAATATTAAGTGTTCTGAGCATGTTTAAGGTAGGCTAAGCTAAGCTACAATGTTTGCTAGGATAAGTGTATTAAATGCATTTTCAACTTACAGTATTTTGAACTTAAACAGGTTTATCGGGATTTAATCCCATTGTAAATCAAGGAGCATCTGTATAACCTTCCCACAAGGAAATTTTAAAGAGTCAGATGACTTCGCTAGCAAATTCTACCAACATTTTAAAAAGAAATAATACCAGTACTACACAAATTTTTCCAGATAATTCAAGAATAGCAAATACTTCCTAACTCATTCTATGAAGCCAGTATGATCCTGATACAAAAACCAGACAAAGACATTACAAGAAAAGAAATAACTTATACAACAAAAAATAAATAGATCAAAGTCCTAAATGGGAAAAATCAACTTTAAAGGTTTTAGAACATTTAGAAGAGCATTTTTATAACCTCCAAATCAGAGAAATATTTCTTAAAGATACAAAGATCAATCATAAATAAAAAGACTGGTAGATTTGATCAAAATTTATATCAAAATTCATCACCTCTGTACTACAAAAGAAACCGTTAAGGTAAAAAGACTAACTACGGACTGAGAGCAGATATTTGCAACACTAACAAGGAATCCATATCCAGAATATAAATGTAACTTCTACAAATCAATAAGAAAAAACAAAAAGTATCCATAGAACCATTGTTTTCAACTATAAAAAAAAAGGAAACAACCTAATATCCATTAACAAAAGAACACTGAAATAATTTTTTGAATACTCCACAAAGACAGGATGGACACCAGTTCAAAATTTGGTTTGAATGTCAACACCAATGATACCAAACAAACACACACCAACATTCATAAAAAAGCTGATTACTCACATAATGAGGTTTTCTGCAGAGAGCAGGGGTGGCTCTCAGACACATCCAAACATGGCTTGATAAAGCAAGGAGAGAACACTGGCTTGGGTTTTTATGGTGGTTGGGGGTGGGGCTGGGGTGAGGATTCTCACCTGTGGTTTGAACTTTACACTGGTGGTAAAGAACACTGCATCATGGCTTTCTTATCTTGCCCAGATGTGGGACAGAGGGAGAACAGGGAGAGATAAGACTTCAAAGCTGTCAGCAGTCAAACATTAAAAATGGAGTGAGACTTTTAATTATGATTTTATACGAGATTATAAATAGATGCATGAGTTTTATATTCATTAATGAGCCTTACAAATACCATGATGAACAATAAAAAAGCAGGTTTGTAGAAGAATGCATACATTTCTGCCATATAAATAATGTTCAAAAAAGCAAAATAATTTCATATATTTCAAGTGATATTTATATAAGTAGGAAAATCAAAAGAAATGCAAAGGAATGATAAATACTGAATTGAAGATAATGGCAACATGTAGAGAAAAAGGAGTAGGATGTGATTGGGGGTTCATAGAGGGGACTTCAATTGCATTGCGATTTTCTAAATGTATTGAGTTAGGCAATAAATGCAAAAGTGTTCATTGTTTTATTATTATTTACACTTTTCTGCATGTTTTAATATTTTGTAATTTTATAAAGTGGAAGTCAGCTTTTAATACATATAGTGCCCCTAGTTAAATATCTTTAAATATCCTGACTATGGTAAAGTCTCAAATCAAATAAATCTTAAATTACTTGGTGTTCTCCAGCTTCTGACAACCACAGAGAAAAAGTAGACACTTTACTAATATGAATAACACTAATAAATGAAATTTAATAAAACAAGTTTTCTCCGATATAGATTAAGAATCTTCAAACATAATTTAGTTACAAGTATTTAATTATTCAGATAAAAGTTACAAAATGGTTAGCATAAAAAGTAATGACAGATGAAACCCTGTAGTACTTAATGTAAAAAAACTGATTCAGCAACAGCACACTTACTGAGATTTTTTAAGAAATTAAAGGTACCTCACATTCGAGGAATATAGAAAAAAATTAAATGTATGTGTGTGGGCTGGGAGAGATTGGTTGACTGACTTATGGTATCAGAGAACAATTCCACTATTTTATTCCTGTAGAAAAAAAAAAAAAGACGACAAAAAACTAGCCGGGCAAGGTGGTGGGCGCCTGTAGTCCCAGCTACTCAGGAGGCTGAGGCAGGAGAATGGCGTGAACCCGGGAGGCGGAGCTTGCAGTGAGCTGAGATCCGGCCACTGCACTCCAGCCTGGGCGACAGAGTGAGACTCTGTTTCAAAAAGAAAAAAAGAAAAATGAAATAAAGTAATTTCTACCACTTTTTACCTCCTGAAATCTAACCACAATATAACACCTTAGTTTAATAAACACCTCAAAGGATTCACATACGGGATTTGTCAACTCAAACTTTTATTCTTCTTCTACTTTCTTACTTACTTTCACGAATTAAATGTAGCCCCAAACTACCATTTATAAGAAAATTACATTCCAAAACAGTTTTCCATTTAAAAAAAGAAAATGTCGTAAATGGTAATTAGGTACTTACGTTGGACTACATAAGATTGTTTGACCTATGTTGGTGCTGAAATTTTCCAATACTGTTATAAAGACCACTAATAAAACAATGTGCTTTTATGAGAAATTAACAAAAGAGGGCTAACACTGAGACGCTAAGAACCTATCTTCCAGTGCTATATCCCTAGTAGTACTGCTGATTCTCCTACCCATCTCCCTGATATCCCATTTGGCTCCCAGTATGAGTAGAACTTCCTAGTAATTCCTGAAGAGTGAAGGCTTGCAGAAGTAGGGCTGCAGAGGTTTTAGCAGGTGAGGAAAAGAAAAGATAAGAAGACACATTAAGGCTCGTGAGTAGCAGGGTCAAGACCAAGTTACCAATCTTTCTTGTCTACCTTTTCCCTTTTCTTTCCCCTCCATGGAGCCTGGATGAGAAAAGAGAAGTGGAGTCAAAAAGACAAATATCACATGCTCCCACTCATATGTGGAAGCTAAAAAAAAAAAAAAAACTGAACTCACGGAGAGAGTAGAATGATGGTTACCAGAGGCTAAGACTAGCAGAGAGGGAGAGATAAAGTGGGAGTGGTTAATGGGTACAAAAATACAGTTAGACAGAACGAATAAGATCTAGTATTCAATAGCACAATAGGGTGACTATAGTTAACAATAATTTATAGCATATTTAAAAATAACTAAAGGAGATTGAGCACAGTGGCTCACGCCTGTAATCCCAGGACTTTGGGAGGCCAAGGTGGGTGGATCCCTTGAGCGTAGGAGTTCAAGACCAGCTTGGGCAACATGGTGAAATCCCATCCCTACTAAAAATACAAAAATTAGCCAGGTGTGGTGGTGTGCGCCTATAGTCCCAGCTACTCAGGAGGCTGAGGTGGAAGAATCACCTGAGCCCGAAAGGTGGAGCTGCAGTGAACCGAGATGACACCACTGCACTCCAGCCTGGGTGACAGAGTGAGATCTTCTTTCAAAAAAATAATAATAATAAAATAAAAATAAAATAACCAACAGAGTGGAATTGGAATGTTCCTAACACAAATGATAAACGCTTAAGGTGATGGAAACACCAATTATCCTAACTTCATCATTACATATTATATGCTGGTATCAAAACATCCCATGTATGCCATAAATATACACAACTATTATATAGCCATAATAATTAAAAATAAAAATAATTTCTTTAAAAAGGAAAGAAGTGCAGAGTGCCTGTTTACCTTGCAAAGTGGGAGAAGATGAAAAGGAAGTTACCCATAGAGCCCAGTGAAGATGTCCATTTATCTATTGGATACTCTGTATTTGGAAAATTTAAAGATTCACAGTACATTGCTTCCAATGCCCAAACAACATTGGGAACTTACTAAATTCTGAAATTTCCTTCATCATTAAAATTATTTTATTTATTTATTTATTTTTAATTTAATTTAATTTAATTTTTGAGGCAGGAACTCACTCTGTTGCCCAGGCTGGAGTCCAGTGGTGAGATCACAGCTCACTGCAGCCTTGACTTCCTAGGATCAAGCGATCCTTCCATCTCAGCCTCCTGACTAGCTGGGACCACAGGTGCACACCACCATGCCTGGCTAATTCTTTTATTTTTTTGTAGAGATGGGTTCTCCCTGTGTTGCCCAAGCTGGTGTTGAACTCCTGGGCTCAGGTAATCCACTCACCTTGGCCTCCCAAAGTGCTGGGATAATAGGCTTAAGCCACTGCCCCCAGCCTAAAATTATTTTTAAATAAATTTATTGCCAATATTTTTTTCAAGAGCTATGTCAGAAAACACTGTACTTGCATCTCAGTGTAACTTTGTTAGGAATATTTTGTTACTTTTCCAAGTCAAAATTGGGAATAAGTTGTTTGATATGTAGTTATCAAATATAAAACACAAAGGAGGCCGGGCGCAGTGACTCACGCCTGTAATCCCAGCACTTTGGGAGGCCGAGGTGGGCGGATTTTGAGGTCAAGAGATCGAAGACCATCCTGGCCAACATGGTGAAACCTCGTCTCTACTAAAAATACAAAAATTAGCTGGGCGAGGTGGCACGCGCCTCTAGTCCCAGCTACTCGGGAAGCTAAGGCAGGAGAATCGCTTGAACCAGGGAGGCGGAGGTTGTAGTGAGCCGAGATCCTGCCACTGCACTCTAGCCTGGTAACAGAGTGAGACTCTGTCTCAAAAAATAAATAAATAAATAAAACACAAAGGAGACAGCATATGAAATATTATTACAAATAGCTGTATCACAGCCAACAGACACATGAAAAAATGCTCACCATCACTCACCATCAGATAAATGCAAATCAAAACCACAATGAGATACCATCTCACACCAGTTAGAATGGCAATCGTTAAAAAATCAGGAAACAACAGGTGCTGGAGAGGATGTGGAGAAATAGGAACACCTTTACACTGTTGGTGGGACTGTAAACTAGTTCAACCATTGTGGAAGACAAGACAGTGTGGCAATTCCTCAAGGATCTAGAACTAGAAATACCATATGACCCAGCCATCCCATTACTGGGGATATACCCAAAGGATTATAAATCATGCTGCTATAAAGACACATGCACACGTATGTTTATTGCGGCACTATTCACAATAGCAAAGACTTAGAATCAACCCAAATGTCCATCAGTGACAGACTGGATTAAGAAAATGTGGCACATATACACCATGGAATACTATGCAGCCTAAAAAAGGATGAGTTCGTGTCCTTTGTAGGGACATAGATGCAGCTGGAAACCATCACTCTCAGCAAACTATCGCAAGAACAGAAAACCAAACACCACATGTTTTCACTCATAGGTGAGAACTGAACAATGAGATCACTTGGACACAGGAAGGGGAACATCACACACCGGGGCCTATTGTGGGGAGGGGGAAGGCGGGAGGGATAGCATTAGGCGATATACCTAATGTAAACGACGAGTTAATGGGTACAGCACACCAACATGGCACATGTATACATATGTAACAAACCTGCACGATGTGCACATGTACCCTAGAACTTAAAGTATAATAATACAAAAATTTAAAAAAAAAATAGCTGTATCAGTTAAGAAATACATTTTTTGCCTTAGGTGACAGATACGTGATAGATCAGTTGGGAAAAATGGCTGTGCTTCACCCCTCACAAGCTGGGTACTGGTACTATAATCAGAGTATAAATAGGTCAAGATGATGTCACCACTTTGGGCCCTTACCTCTTTAGTCATCTCTCCTCACACCTGTACTTTGAACCACTCCGTCTCCCCAGGCTCCTTCCCACCAGTAGTTAAATCTATTTGAGTTTTTACCACCTTGAAAGTAATTTTTCCTCCAAATTTCTGCATCTTTCTCCAGGCACTACCTTTTTTTTTTTTTCCTCCTCTTTCCTTATCTCCTATAAACTTTAATTGGTATTGGTGTTATTTTGGAAATATCTCAAAAATATAGAATATCCACCCAGAATTAACAATTGCTAACATTTTAAAAAATGTAGTCACATTTGCTTCATCTATTTTATGAAACAAACTAATCATTCTAGATAAGGATGAAGTACTCTGTAAAGCCACCCCTAGTCATTATCCTTTCCCCTCCCCAGAGGCAACCAAATTTGATATGGTGTGCATCATTTCAATTCCTTCTTTATACATACATTTTCAAACATATCTGTATCTATAAGCAATATATTGTATTTTTGTATGTTTTAAATTTAAATAAATGGTATCATATTATGTGATTGCTCTGTAACTCACTTTTCTCCATCAGCCTTATGTTTTTAAGATCACACTGACACATACTGATGTGATTTCTTCATTTTCACTGCCATATTAAATTGCACTGTATGAACAGATGATGAGTTATTGATCATTCCCCTATTAATTTGGAACAGTTGGGGAATTTAGTTTATTTCCAGTTTTTCACAATATCAAGTAATACTGCAATGTTGTCTTACATGTCTCCTAGAATTGGAAATGTTGCGACAGAGGGAAGTGCCCATCTACAATTTTACTAGATCCTTCACAATTAATTTCATTCGAATGTGACTGTATTTCTTTCCACCCACATCAGCCATATATGAAGACTACTGTTTCCCTACAACCATGCCAATACCAGGTATTGTCAAACAATAAAATTTTTATCTGATATGTTAAAAGTGACATTTCATTATTTTGATTTTCAGTCCCTTGATTATTAGTGCAATTGACCACATTTTAATGTATTTATTGGACTTCTGTATTTCCTTTTTTATAAATTACCTGTTCATAACTTTGCCCATTTTTCGGATTGGATGGCTTATCATTTAATTGATTTATAGACTTTCTTTATACATTCTGTTTCAACAACCCTTCCCTTCCCTGAGATAATAAAAATAGTCCTCTAATTTTTTTTATTAAAAAAATTAAAGTTTTGCTTTTCACAATTGGGCGTATAATCTATAAAAAATTAATGTTTTGTTTTTGGTGTTGGTATTTTATTTTATTTTTTTCTATATGGATAATCAATTGTCCCATCACCATTTATTGAATGATACATTCTGCTCTATTAATTTATGTTGACACCTCTTTCACTTACTAATTTCACATATATATACATATACGCGTGCGCGCGCGCACACACACACACACACACACACACCGGTCTATTTCCATATTCTCTATTCTTTTCCATTTGTCAATTCCCGTATCTAGTCCATATCTACCCTGAGCTCCTTGACACATTTGACACTATTTGAATACTTATTTTTCCTTGAAACATATTCTTCCCTTTGTTTCAGTTATTCTTTTGCTCTCTTCGATTTTTCTCCGACTTTTCTTTCTGTCTTTAGGTCTCTCTTCCTCTGCTTAACACCTAACTGTCTGTATCCCCAAAAGTTCATCCTCAACTCTCCTTCCTTCTCTTTCTACATATTCTCTTTGGACCTGTGCTGCCTAATGCAATAGCCACAAACCACATTGGGTTACTGATTACGTGAAATGCGATAGTTCAAAGTGAGATGTGATACAAGTAGAAAAATCCATATGATATTTAGAAGAGTATTTTTTTAATGTAGAATAGCTCTTAAGTATTTTTATACAGATTACATGTTAAAATGTTATTTTTGATGTTTGGGTTAAATAAAATACTTTATTAAAATTAATTTCACCTGTTTCTTTTTACTGTTTTGGTAACACATCCACAAGAAAAATTTAAAAATACATACATAAGCACCTCTAATTGTAGCTCCAAATTGTAAAGAACTGGGAAGATGTCCCTCCTGCCCTTACAAAAGCTAGACAAAATGAAAATCAATAACTTTTAAAAAATCATCAGAGAACTCAGGCCACAAGGGAAATCACCACTTGAACATTTGGAGAGACAGGAAGATCTAGCACTTATGATTTGTTTACATGGTAGAGAAACTGCTGGATACCATAAGCTGACATGTCCTGCAAGAAATGTCAAAAGAAGTTCTCCAGGCACAAAATAAAAATAACATGTTAGAAACTTGAATCTTCATAAAGAAAGAAAGTCAGAGAAAAACAAATATAGGTAATATAAAACTTTTTATTTTTCTTAATCAATCTAGGAGGTAACTGTGTATAAAGTAAAAACACTACAATGTATGAAATGACTGTAGCATGTAAGTAAGTGAAAGGGGTGACAGCAATGTCAAAAAGAAAGCAAGGCAGAAACGGGGAATAACTCTTATAAGGTACCCACACTATACAGGAAGCAATACAATAGTATTTGAAAGACTTAGATTAAAAATGTGTATTGTAAAAACTAGGGTAACTACTAAAAAGTTAAGAAAAAGAAATATAAATGATATGCAAAGAGAGGAGATAAAATGCTCAATTAAGGTCATATAAACACAATTCCAATCAAAATTTTAGCAAGCATTTTGTAGACATGAAAAGGCAAATGACCTAACAGCTATCACAACTCTGAAAAAGAAAAACCAAGTTAGAGGACTCATATTATCTGATTTCAAGACACAACATAAGTCTATAGTAATCAAGGTGCCATAGTATTACCAAAAGAAATGACACATAGATCAACAGAACAGAACACAGAGCCCATAAATAGATCCGCACAAATACAATCACAGATTTTTTTTAATACTGCAAAACCATTTATTATTGCCAGAGGATTGGGGCAAGGTGTGGGAGAGAGAAGCATTTTTTTTTTCAGTTGACTTTTTAAAAATTGACTTTATTTTTTAAATAAGCTTTAGGTTCACATAAAAACTGAGTCCAAGGTAGAGATTCTTCACATACTCTCTGCTCCCGTATACGCACAACCATCCCCACTATGAAAATCTCCCACCAGAAGGGTATGTATATTTGTTATAATTGATGAACCTATATTGACATATCATTCTCACCTAAAGTTCATAGTTTACATTGGGGTTTACTCTCAGTGTTGTACATTCTATAGGTTTTCACAAATGTATAAACACATGTATCCACCATTATAGTACCATACAGAGTAGTTTCACTGCCCTAAAAATCCCATGTGCTCCGTCTGTTCATCCCTTCTCAACCCCCAAACCCTGGAAGCTACTGATCTTTTTACCATCTCCATAGTTTTGCCTTTTCCAGAATGTCAAATACTTGGAATCATACACTATGTAGCTTTTTCTTTCCCTCCCTCCCTTCCTTCCTTCCTTCCTTCCTTCTTTCCTTCCTTCCCTCCTTCCCTCCCTCCCTCCCTCCCTTCTTTCTTACTTGCTTGCTTGCTTTCTGGGACTCGCTTTGTTGTCCAGGCTGGGGTGCTGTGCAATCTCAGCTCACTGCAACCTCTGCCTCCCAGGCTAAAACCATCCTCCCACCTCAGCCTCCGAGTAGCTGAGACATGCAGCCTTTTCAGATTGGCTTATTTTAAAACTCAGTAATATGCACATATGATTCCACCATATCTTTTCATGGCTCGAAAAGGTTTTTCATAGCCCTTTTTTGGCACTAAACTCCATCGTCTGGACGCACTACAATTTATCCATTCACCTACTAAAGGACATCTTGATTGTTTCTAAATTTTGGCAATTATGAATAAAGCTACTATAAACATTTATGTGCAAAGTTTTGTGTAGACGTAAGTTTTCAACCCATTTGAGTAAATACCAAGGAACGCAATTGCTGGATCATATGGTAAGAGTACATTTAGCTTTGTAAGAAACTGTCAAACTGTTTTCCAAAGTGGCTATACCATTTTGTATTCCCACCAAGAAAGAATGAGAGAGAGCTCCTGTTGCTTCATCTTTCCACCAGTTTTTGATGTTGTTAGTGTTTTGGATTTCGAACATTCTAATAAATGTGTAGTGGTATCTTTTTTAACTTACAATTTGCTAATAACATATGTTGTTGAGCATCTTTGCACATGCTTATATATCATCTGTATATTTTCTTTGGTGAGGTGTCTTTGTTCAGGACTTTTGCCTATTTTTTAATCAGGTTATTTCATTTTAGTCAACTGATTTTTTTTACATAGGCATAAAGGTAATTCAATGGAGAAGGACAATTTTCGCCAAAAAAAAAAAAATGGTGCTGAAACAACTGGAATCCATGTGCAAAATAAAATTATGACACAAACCTCACACTTCACATGAAAATTAATTCAAAATGGATCACAAATCTAAATGTAAAACAGAAAATTATAAAACTTCTAGAAGAAAACAGAAAACTTGCATGACCTTAGGCTTCAGCAATGAGGTTTTATATAAAACACCAAAAGTATGGGAATTCTGGAATGGCTATGTGAGGAGCTCAGTGAAATCTCCTCCCCAAAGAGACATCTAATAAAACTGGTCACAACAAGCAAAGTCAATCACCTAAATTCTCTGGGAACTGATCAACAGCAACAAAATCTACAGAACTAAGTAAGAACAAGGAGAGTCAGCGGCATTTCAGTCAGGGGCTGCTCATTTCTCCCTACATTTCTATGCTGTCAAAGAACTACATTAGCTGGCTCAGCTGTTTAGCAGTGGCATCAACTCCCAAAGCTTCAGTTCTAAAGAACTGTCATTATTTGTCCTGTCCGTTGGTTCCCCGGAAGACACTACTTAAAAGGCTTATGTTTGATTCAGTGCAAAACCCATACTAAAAGCCCCTCCACAAATGCTAACACTTGCAGCAAACAATAGACTAAATAAAAAGAATGAAAGGAAAAGCTGAGGAATAAGCTATCAATAGGGGATTTGAAGAGTTCTGATATTTTCTAGGGAATATAGAAGGCCATCTGCATGTATAGGGCTTTGTGCATGCTCAGGAAACACCTAAGAAGGCCATAAACTCTCACTTCTAACTGACTTTTAGGCTCTCCGCAATCAGGAAGTGAAGGCTAATGTACGGTTGTAAACTGCCTGGCTAAGTGTTGCATGTCCCAAGATGTATACAGATCCCTTTATTAAAGACTATGCAATTTACTGGTCCCAGGCATTTAAGGAAATCTTTATCCAATGATGGCTAAGCTACTGAGTAGATACTTTAGTGGTTACACACACAATAAACTAATACACCTTGTTCTTTGCTTCTTCAGCCCTTCTCCTCTATGAAGTCAATCTCTTCTGCTCTCAGCTCATTTGAACAAGTATTCTATTTTGTGGAATAGTGTTGCCTGATTCTAGAATCACAAATACGGCCAAGTGAGATCTTTAAACTAAATTTGTTGTAATTTTGTCTTTTGACATATTGTTGCCCTTTAGAGCTCTCTCGGACCCAGAGACTCCCCACTGTGCTGCTGAGTAGCCATCACCTAAACATGTAAGTCAAGTCCCCTCTACAGTCTCCCTCTCTGGAAATTCCATGGCCTCTTCCCCTTCAGAGTAGCAACTCCAAAGCCAGGGCCTCTGGACAAGCTCCTACTGTGAAAGACTTCCCCAACATGCAAGCCTGTCAACACATCTCCCAATAAAACTTGTGTGTGATACTGCCACCTCACAGTCATATGTCTTTCTTCGACAAGCCCCTAAATCCCTCAAGCCCCCTAGAAATATAAAGTAACTGATATGAAAAATTCATTAGAGGGGCTCAAGAGCAGATTTACACTGATAGAAAAAAATAATCAGCAAGGTTGAAGATAGTCCAATTCCGATTATCCAGTCTGAGGAACAGAAATTTTACACACATACACACATAGGTTTCTGAGACTGTGTGTGTGTATATATACATATACATATATATATACACACATGTATATATACACACACAGACACAGAGAGACAGAATATAAACACACCCTCAGAAACTTGTAAGAAACCATCTAGCAACCAAAATACATATAATGGGAATCAGAGAAGAAAATAGAAAAGAGGAAGAAGATATTTGAACAAATTACAGCTGAAAGTATCACAAATTTGATGAAAAAAATGTTTACATACACATTCTAAAAAGCAAACAAACACTAAGTAGGAAAAATGAGAAGTATATACACACAGGCACATCATAATAAATATATTGAAAGCCAAAACAAGGAGAAAATCCCAAAGAGCAACAAGAGAAAAACAACTCTCACAAACAAGAAAACAGAAGTTTAACAGTTGACGTCTCCTCAGAAGCCATGGCCAAAAAGCAGTGGGAAGACATACTCAAGTTACAGAAAGAAAAAAAACTGCGATAAACAATTCTGTATCTAATAAAGGAAGTAAAACTATCCTTCAAAAGTGAAGGAGCAAATGGGACATTATCAGATAAACAAAACTGAAAGAGATATCAAGTAGCTGGCAGCTGCCCTATGAGCAATACTAAAGGAAGTCCTTCAGTCTGAAAGGAAAGGACACTAGAAAGTAACATGAAATCGTAAGATGAAATAAAGTTTAATGGTAAAAGTAACTACACAGGTAAATATTAAAAACAGTATAAATATAGTTGTTGCTTTTTTAAAATTTGCAATTCCTGTGTTTTCCAGTCTGACTTAAAACATGACTACCACAATAATTATAAATCTATGTTGATGGACACACAGTGCAAAAAGATATAATTTGTAACACTAACAACATAAAGGTTATAGTGCTATTAAGGAAGCAAAGCTTTTGTGTTCTATCGACAGTAAGTTCATATAAATCTGAACTAGATTCTCATCAATTAAGATGTTAATGGTAATCTCCATAGAATGAACTAAAAAAAAAACCACCAAAATATATAGCAAAAGAAACGGCAGGGAATTGAAATGGCACAGTGGAAAATATTGACTTAAAGCAAATGAAAGCAGTAATGTAAGAACAGAAAAACGAAAGTGACATAAGACATAGGGAAGACAGATAACAAAATACACATGTAAATTCTACCTGAAGAGTAACTGCACTAAATGTGAATGGATTGAACTCTCCAATAAAGACAGAGACTAGTTAAATTGACAAAAAAAAAGGTATGGCCCAACTGCACATTATCTTCAAGAGAATGATTTTAGATTCAAAGGCACAAATAAGTGTAAAGTAAAAGAATGGAAAAAGAGATACCATATAAACAGTACCCAAAAAACAGTAGGAGTGGTTATACTAATAGCAGACAAAATATACTTTAAAACAAATATTGGTAAAACAGACAAAGAATAACATTTTGCAATCTTTAAGCTGCCAATCCATCACAAAAATATCACTATGATAAACTTACATTCATCTACCAACAGATTCCAAAAACTGACAGAACTGAACAGAGAAATGAACAATTCAATAACATATTCTGGCTGCCTCAATATCCCACTTTCAATAATAGATTAAAAACAATCAGACAGGAGATCAACAAGGAAAAAGAAGACTGCACCTAATAGACACTATAGTAACACTTAACCCAGTAACAGATGAACACACATTCTTCTCAAGTGCATATGAAATATTCTCATGGAAGATAGACCATATGTTAGATCATAAAACAAGTCTCCATAAAACGGACTGAAACAATAAAAAGTATCTTCACCAACCACAATAGAATTAAATTAGAAATCAGTAACAGGAAGATATTTTGTAAAGTAATTCAAAAGTAGAAATTAAACAGCACATCTCTAAAAAAGTCAAAGGTCAAATAAGAAACTACACAGGAAATGAGAGAGTTCTTTGAGATTAATGAAAACTTAAACACAACCTACCAAACATATGACAAGCAGTGAAAGCAGTATTCTTTATTGATGAAAATTTATAGTTGTAATAACTATATTACAATATCCCTTATGAATATAAACACAATAATCCTCAACAAAATACTAGCAAACCAAATTCAGACACGTATAAAAAACTCCACACCATGACTGAGATCTATTCTAGAAATAAAAAGTTGGATAAATATATGAAAAACAAGAAAGATCTAAAACAATGACCTAGCTTTTCATCTTAATTAACTATAAAAAGAAAACTAAACCCAAAGCAAACAAAAGGAAGGAAGGAAATAATACAAAGACTAAGGAGTAAATAAATGACATAGAGAATCAAAAAATAATAGAGAGCCATCAATGAAAATAAAAATTGGTACTTCCAAAAGATCAACAAAATTGACAAACCCTTAACCAGAATGACCAAGAAAAAGGACAGAAGACTCAAATTACTAGAATAAGAAATGAAAGAGGGAATATTACTTCCAATCTTAAAAAAAAAATGCTATAAATAAGTGTATGACAAAAAATCAGATTAACTTAAATAAAACAAACTCCTAGAAAAACAAAAACTACTGAATCTGACTTGAGAAGAAATAGATAAGATAAAGAGACCTATAACAAGTGAAGATTGTATTAGTAATCAAAACACTACTCACAAATAAAAGCGAAGGCCAAGACGGCTTCGCTGCTAAATGCTACACAAACTCCTTGAAAGGAGGGAAGACAAGGGAACACCTCCTAACTTATTCTGTGAGGCCAGTATTATTCTGATAGCAAAACCAGACAGAGGCATTACAAGAAAAGAAACCTGCAGACCAATATCCCTTATGAATATAAACACAATAATCCTCAACAAAATACTAGCAAATCAAATTCAGACACATATAAAAAGAACTCCACACCATGACTGAGATCTATTCCAGAAATAAAAAGCTGGATAAATACATGAAAAGCAGTGTAATACACTATATTAACAGCATAAAAGATGAAAACCACATGACCATCTCGATGGATACAGAAAGAGGCTTTGAATAAGCCCAACAACTTTTCATTAAAAAACTCTTAAACTAGGAACAGAAGGAAATTTCTTCAACCCAATAATGGCATCTATGAAAAATTCACAGAAACATCATACTTAATAATTAAAGATCAGGCCCTGGCACAGTGGCTCACACCTCTAATCCCAGCACTTTGGGAGGCCGAGGTGGGCGGGTTGCTTGAGTCCAGGTGTTCGAGACCAGCCTAGGCAATATGGTGAAACCCAGTCTCTACAAAAAATACAAAAACTATCCAGCAAGGTGGCATGTGCCTGTAGTCTCAGTTACTTGGGGGGCTGAGGCAGGAGGATCACTTGAACCCAGGAGGTCCAGGCTGCAGTAAGCAGAGATTGTGCCACTGTACTCCAGCCTGGGTGACAGAGGGAGACCTTGTCTCTAATAATAATAATAATATCAATAAATAATTAATGATCAAAAGCTTTCCCCCTAAAATCAGGAGAAAGACAAGGATGTCTACTCTCTCCACTTCAACAATGTACTGAAGATTCTAACAAGGGCACTTTTAAAAGAAAACATGATGAAAGGCACTGAAGTTATAAAGGAAGCAGTACAACTATCTCTATTTGTGGATGGCATGACCTTGAATGTAAAAATTTTAAGGAATCCACTAAAAACTACTAGAACTTATAAATGAGTTCAGCACAGTTGCAGGTTATAAGATCATAAACAAAAATCAACTGTAGTTCTACCTTGCAATGAACAATACAAAAATAAAATTAAGAAAACAAGTTTAAGTGAAATAAGCCAGGCACAAAAAGACAAATAGCACATGATCTCATTCATTTGTGGAATCTTAAAAAAGCTGATCTCATACAAGTACAGATTAGAATAGTGGTTACCAGAGGCTGAGGAGGGTAGAGGGAAAAGAGTGGGGTGGAAGAGAGGCAGAAAGACTAGTTAAAGGGTACAAAATCACAGTTAAATAGGAGAAATAAGTTCTGTTGTTCTATTGAACAGTAGAATGACTATAATTAACAATATTGTGTTATACATTTCAAAATAACTAGATGAAGGATTTTGAGTGTTCTTACCACAAGGAAATGATAAATGTTTGAGGTGATTAATATGCTAAATACCCTGATTTGATCACTGCACAATGTATATGTCTATTGAAACATCACACTGTACCCCATAAATAAATAGAATTATTGTGTGTCAATTAAACATAAAATAAAACTTAAAAAAGAAAACAAGTCCATTTACAGTAGCATAAAAAAAAATTCAACACTTAGCAATAAATTTAGCCAAGAAGGTGAAAGGTGAATAAATTTAGCCAAGGAGATGAAAGACTTGTCAACAATATTGTGTATGGGGACCTTAATGTGTGGGACCACAACCTGTATACTGAAAACTACAAAACATTGCTGAAAGAAATTTAAGACCTTTAAAAACGGGAAAACACTTGGTTTCATTGATTGTAAGATTTAATATTGTTAAGATGGCAATACTCTCCAAACTGATCTATAGATTCAGTGAAATTCCTATTAAAATTCTAAATACCTTCTGTGCAGAAACAGACAAGCTGACCCTAAAATTAATACTAAAACGGAAGTAACTCAAAATGGTCAAAACAATTTTGAAAATGTGGAACAAAGTTGGAGGAGTCGTATTTCCCAATATCAAAACTTACTACAAGGCTTCAGTTACTAAGATTCTATGGTACTAGAATAATTGTAGACATACAGACTGATGAACAGAATTGAGAGTGTAGATATAAACCTTTATATTTATGATCAATTGATTTTTGACAAGAGTGTCAAGCATAGTCTCTTAAACAATGGTGCCAGGACTACTGGATATCTACATGCAAATGAAATTGGATCCCTATCTCACACTACATACAAAAATAAACTCAGGCAGGGCGCGGTGGCTCACGCCTGTAATCCCAGCACTCTGGGAGGCCGAGGCGGGCGGATCACAAGGTCAGGAGATCGAGACCATCCTGGCTAACAGGGTGAAACCCCGTCTCTACTAAAAATACAAAAAAAAAAAAGCCGGGCGTGGTGGCGGGGGCCTGTAGTCCCAGCTACTCGGCAGGCTGAGGCGTGAACCCGGGAGGCGGAGCTTGCAGTGAGCCGAGATCGCGCCACTGCACTCCAGCCTGGGCGACACAGCGAGACTCCGTCTCAAAAAAAATAAAAATAAAAATAAAAAATAAACTCAAAAGAGATCAAAGACTTACATGTAGAAGCTAAAATTATAAAACTCACAGAAGAAAGCATAGGTGCAAATCATTGTGAACTTGATTAGGTAACAATTTTTAAATAAGACACAAAAGCACAAGCTATAAAAGAAAAACTAGATAGCTTGGACTTCATTAAAATGAAAAACTTTTGTACTCAAAAGACACCATCAATAAAGTGAAAAGACAACCCATAAAATGGAAGACAACAGGTCGGGCGCAGTGGCTCAAGCCTGTAATCCCAGCACTTTGGAAGGCCGAGATGGGCGGATCATGAGGTCAGGAGATCGACACCATCCTGGCTAACACGGTGAAACCCCGTCTCTACTAAAAAACACAAAAAACTAGCTGGGCAAGGTGGCGGGCGCCTGTAGTCCCAGCTACTCGGGAGGCTGAGGCAGGAGAATGGCATAAACCTGGGAGGTGGAGCTTGCAGTGAGCTGAGATCGCGCCACTGCACCCCAGCCTGGGCGACAGAGCCAGACTCCGTCTCAAAAAAAAAAAAAAAAAATGGAAGACAACAATTGAAAATCATATATCTGTTAAGGACCTAATACCCACAATACATTAAAAGTCATATAACTAAACAATTAAAAATATAAATAATGTAATTTAAAAAGAAGAAGGGACTTGAATAGGTATTTCTCTAAAGAAGATATACAAATGGCCAATAAGGACATGGAAATACGTTCGACATCATTAGTCATTAGGCAAATGCAAAGAAGAACTTCGATCAGGTACTACTTGACACTGTGAAGAGGAAGAAGGGACCCCCATCCCAAACTTAGGTTAGATGTTGAGACTGGTTACACACACCAAGAGGGTACAAGAAAGTTTAATACTTACCTAAATGAAGATTTTCTGGTAAAGAAGGTCAGGCTTCCCAAGCAGGTGAGAAACGGCTTGACAGAACAAGGAAAGGAGACAAGCTTGGGTTTTCATTGTGGTTAGGGCCCAGTGTAAGGCTTCCTATACACATGAAGGAGCTTCCATAGTTTGAATCTTTTCCTGATCCCCAAGGAGGGAGCAACCAGAGCTTCTTACCAGTTTGCCCCGATGTGGGGCAGAGGGGAAGAAGGTGAAGCTTAAAAAAATGTCAGCAAACTTCAAAAAATAGACTCAGAATCTTACAATTCACCCCTGATGCTTATAACTGTGCCATGTTCATTTAATTAAATATACATCTGTTTAATGAAGTCAGTATGATGCTAAGTCCTACAGAATGAAGTCTGTAAGCAAAGTAAATGTTTTGTTGAATTCCTTCCTTAAACCCAGCACTGTATATTCTAAGAAACAAAATGGGTGCCTTCGTCACTATCAATGATGCCTCAAATTCTGAAGGAAAATAAGGAGTCTCTTGGTGAGACCTTATGTTTGACCTTTACTATGTGAAAATAAATGTGTTACCTTCATTTACATTTTGGGTATCTGTGAGGTTAGAGATTCTCAGAGTTCTTTCCCCAAATGGGGCAACTCTTAAGCAGTGGCTCAAGAGTCTGTAAAAATGTGCAGATGGGGCCAACTGTTGGCTAGGGCATACAGTGCTAAGGTGAATGCCTGAAGTTTGGCCAACTGTACTGAATAAACCCTGTGTTCCTGTCCTTATCAGAAGCATCTTGGTTAAAGGATGAAAAGCATAAGCTCTCCAGCAAACTCCATTGTATACAATGCTTGTGGTGTCATCCATAAATTGTACAAACCATTGTTTTTCACACCATTTGATCTCAAGGGGCTCTGCAGGTAGCCCCAGGGTCTGGGAGGGGGTGATGGGTCCCCCAAAACCATGGTATTTAGCAAGGAACTAAAGACGGGAGGCTACCCCTTCCTCCAAGTGGTATATGACAGAAGACCCAGGTTTTTCTCCATCTTGTGGCAAAGAGGCCTCAGTAGCCATGCCCAGCTTGCAGTGCCATGGCTTCCATGACCCAAGGCACAATAGGCAGCTGGATATCGAGGGTCACAGGCTGAGGGATTGTGATAGTCTCTATTTCTAAGACAGCCCGCTGTGCAGCTAGCAATTGTCACTCTAATGGTGTACAGAACAAGTCCAAGGATGAGTTTCTTGCATCAGAAACCCTTGGCAACTTATGGGAATGATGGATGATCCAGAGAATCTAGGAGAAATGAGGAAGTTGCTAAAACCTCTATGGTGAAGCGCATCTGGGGTCTCCAATGATATTGTCGTTAGTGACTTAATTGGCGTTAGTGTCATATTGCAATTTTGACAGGTTCTAGAGTCTTTTGTTGGAGGGGATCCCCATTCAAGATGAACTGATACATAAGAAATAGCGTAAATGGGCTTCAATAAAATTTATAAAACAGGAATGGTTTGTCTCCAGAACACAAATGAGCCTAAAAGAAGTTGTGGGAGCTGACAGGGCCAATAGCTGCTTTTCTGACAGTGTCAGAGACAAAATGGTCTTCAGTTTAGCGAATAATGTGTAGGTATTGAAAAGTGGTAGGACCTTGCACTACGTGTGGCACAATGGCCATCCCATTTTATGAGCAATTTTGTGAGTATCTGCATTTCCGGAATGAGTGTGTCAAATGAATCTCCTCAGGGAAGGACGTCATCAATGTAATGTCACACCTGTACACCTAGAAAAAGCTCGGTACAGTTAAGATCTTGCCAGCAAAGATAGTGTACAATGGCAAAGCTGTGGAGGTATCCCATGAGTAGTCAGGTAAATGTTTATTGTGTCCCTTCAGAGATGAACGCAAACTGAGACTGAAAGGCTGTTGAAACAGGCAGTGAACAGAACATATTAGCCAAATCTATAATAGCAAAATATTTACCAGTCACAGACTGGATGGAATCAGTAATGTCAACAATATTGGCTATGGGGACCTTAATGTGCGGGACCACAATATTAGCATTATGGTAATCCATTGGGTTCTATTCATTTGAAGTTTAAGAACAGGCCAAATTGGGTTGTTAATGGAGAAGACACGGGGATAATCACCCTTTTACCAAATAGGCTTTGTATCATGGGTTTCCGTATTTATAGACTTATTCTAATTTATAGTGGGCTGTATTAACCTATTTTAACTGGGGTATAGTCCTAGGGATCTCACGTTGTCAAACGGATTCACATGTGCCAAATACTTAATTTTATCATTAAATTTTATCTCTAACTTAAATTTTATCATTGGATCAGAGTACTCATACCCACTATGGGATATTTTAAGGCAATGAATGGTACAAATGTGAGGAATTCAGGCAAGGCAATATTTCTGATAGTTAATGTGAGGTATACTTGCTTATCTCTTTCCTGTTCAGGAACTCCCCTTAGATTACAGGAGGCACCTTGATTAAATATACTGGGATCCTGACATACAACCAAGTTAAGCCCCAGTATTAATTAAGGTCATGAAGTTTTGCCACCCACTGCATTTCAACACCAATAGGCACCCTTTTATCTTTTTGCTCTTTTAGTAAAATTTTTCCATAAATTCTGGATTCTAATTGCGTCAAATTGTGGATCTCTGTTTCTGTTTCCTCATCCTCTCATGGCTGTTTTTTTTTCTTTCTTTCTTTTCAATCATGTGTCACTTAGCAATGGAGATACATTCTGAGAAATGCCATGTGTCATTAGGTGATTTCATCACCGTTGTGTGAACATCACAGAGTATACTTACACAAACCTAGATGGTATACGCTACTACACACCTGTGTTATATGGTATGGACTACTGCTCCTAGACTACACACCAGTACAGCATGTTACTGTACTGAATACTATAGACAATTTTAACACAATTTGTGTATCTGTGTATTTCTGTATCTGTGTATCTAAACCTACCTAAACATAGAAAAGGTACAGTAAAAATATGGTATAGAATACAAAAATACGGCCAGGCGCGGTGGCTCACGCTTGTAATCCCAGCACTTTGGGAGGCCCAGGGGGGCAGATCACTTGAGAGCAAGTGTTCGAGACCAGCCTGGCCAACATGGCGAAACCTCACTCTATTAAAAATACAAAAATTAGCCGGGCATGGTAGCAGGCATCTGTAATCCCAGCTACTCAGGAGGGTGAGGCAGAAGAAATCACTTGAACCCAGGAGGAGGAGGTGGCAGTGAGCAAAGATCGCACCATTGCATTCCAGCCTGGGCGACAAGAGTGAAACTCCATCTCAAAAAAAAAAAGATGAAATACGGTACACTTGTTATTAGGCACTTACCATGAATAAAGCTTGCAGGACTGGAAGTTGTTCTGGGTGGGTCAGTGAATGAGTGGTGACTGAATGTGAAGGCTTAGGACAGTACTGTACACTAATGTACACTTTAGTACACTTAGGCTACACTAAAATCATTTTTTAAACATTTCTTTCAATAATGAATTAAACTTAGCTTACTATAACTTTTTACTTTATAAACTTTTTAAAATTTTGTAAAGCTTTTTGACTCTTTTGTAGTAAAGCTTAGCTTTTAAAATACAAACACATGGCCGGGCACAGTGGCTCACATCTGTAATCCCAGCACTTTGGGAGGCCAAGATGCGTGGATCACCTGAGGTCAGGAATTCAAGACCAGCCTGACCAACATGGAGAAACCCCATCACTACTAAAAGTACAAAATTAGCCAAGCGTGGTGGCGCACGCCTGTAATCCCAGAACTCCGGAGGCTGAGGCAGGAGAATCGCTTGAACCCGGGAGGTGGAGGTTGCAGTGAGCCGAGATTGCACCATTTCACTCCAACTTGGGCAACAAAAGCGAAACTCCATCTAAAAAAATAAAATAAAATAAAAAAACTGTACAGCTATACAGAAATATTTTCTTTCTTTATATTATTATTCTGTAAGCTTGTTTTAAAACTTTTCTTTTTATTAAACTTTTTTCTTAAAAACTAAGATACATACAAATTAGCCTAGCCCTATACAGAGTCAGGATCGCCAATATCACTGTCTTCCACCTCCACATCTTGTCCCACCAGAAGTTCTTCAGGGGCAATAACACACATGGACCCGTCATCTCCATAACAATGCCTTCTTCTGGAATACCTCCTGAAGGACCTGCCTGTGGCTCTTTTACAGTTAACTTTTTTTTTTAATAAGTAGAAAGACTACATTCTAAAATACCGATAAAAATTATGGTATAATAAATACATAAACATGGTTGTTTTTCATCTTTTTTTTGAGACAGGGTCTCGCTCTGTCACCCAGGCTGGGGTGCAGTGGCACAATCTTGCCTCACTGCAAGCTCTGCCCCCCAGATGCAAGCGATTCTCATGCCTCAGCCTCCAGAGTACCTGGGACTATAGCCGTGTGTCACCACACCCAGCTAATTTTTTCTTTTTCTTTTTTTTTTTTTAAGAGAGAGGTTTTAACTCTGTTGGCCAGACTGGTCTCAAACTCCTGACCTCAAGTGATCTGCCCACCTTGGCCTCCCAAAGTGCTGGGATTACAGGTGTGAGCCACCACGCCTAGCTGTTTTTTTATCATTATCAAGTGTTATGTACCATATATAATGGTACTTGTTATAGTTTTACACGACTGGTACTACAGGCTTCTTTACAGCAACATCACCATAAATACGTGAGTAATGCGTTGCACTATAATGTTACAACAGCTATGATATCACTAGGTGATAGGAATTTTTCGGCTCCGTTATAGTCTTATGAGACCACCATCCTCATATGTGATCTGTTATTGACCAAAACATCATAATGCTGTAGATGACTGTACTTCCTTTTTTTGTTGCTGTTGTTACTGGATATATTTCTGGGGGGTCCCTACCCTGCTCATATTTATAAATATCTTCCTGCAGAAAGTCTCAAATCAGCACTGTCATTGTAAGGGGCCTCCCCAAAGGCAACGGTGGTCACGTAAGACTAAAGGACTAGGAGCTTTATGGGTTTGAATTACCCCTTTCTCCGTGCTACAGGGGTGCCACGGATGTTTTTCCCTATAATCCTGAAAATCAGGATCTTTGTTGCAACAGAAGCACAGGTGGTGGTGGCGGCAGTGGCAGCGGCGGCGGCGGCGGCAGCTGCAGCAACAGCAATAACAACGGAGGTATTTAAGGGTCCTAGTGAGTCATTTGTGCTTAGGAGTCCAGACCCCAGCAAGCCACATAATAGCTGTTTCTTTTCTCTTTTCTCTCTCTTTTTTTCACTTCCTGATGACTGCTCTCAAGAGCGACCACCCAATGGGCAGTCAGCTGTCAGGGTCAGAGCCTAACTGAGACACAAAACCAACTAGTCATAGACAAGGTTGTCCTCCTGAGCCTAGCGTCAGTCACAGCTTTACGTTAAGACACACAAATAGGTCTAGGCTGAATCAGACACATGATCCAGGGCTACTTTAAGGATCCCATACTGTTCCTAAATGTCAATTAAATTATCTAAACTTCCAAGTTAGCTAAATCTATAAGGAGTCAACAATACAACACAGCACAGCACAACTAAAAAACCTAGCTAGCCTTGCAGGCTCAATGTTTATGCTTGCCATCAGAACCAGTTAGTGAGCCAAAGTAATCAAGGAAAGATATTCCCATGCCCCATGATGGCTGTCATTATCTGAGCACCAAGCTCACTTTTGTTCACCAATTGTTCTTGCCATGCTGCAGAAGAAGGAGGGACCCCACCCTAATTTTGATTCCAATATTCAGATTGATAACACCTCACACACAAAGAGGGTATGAAAATGTTTACTACTTACTTACATAAATGATGCATTTCTGGGGACAGCAAGGCAAGTCTCCTAAGCAGGTTAGAAAAAGCAAGGAAAGGAAACTAACTTGAGTTTTTACTGTGGTTAAAGGATGAGGCAGGAGTGAGGGTTCTTTCTTTCAGGAAGACACTTAATGATTTGAATCTCTTGCTAGCTCCAAAGGAGGAAGCACTCATACTTTCTAATCAACTTGCCCAGTTGTGGAGCAGAAAATGAAGAG
This sequence comes from Theropithecus gelada, assembly GCF_003255815.1. Taxonomy (NCBI): domain Eukaryota; kingdom Metazoa; phylum Chordata; class Mammalia; order Primates; family Cercopithecidae; genus Theropithecus; species Theropithecus gelada. Next base: position 7,592,215 of record NC_037689.1, read on the forward strand.
GGAGAGGTAAGGCTTAAAAGATGTCAGCAGTTGGCAGAATGTGGTGGCTCACACCTGTAATCCCAGCACTTTGGGAGGCAGAGGCGGGTGGATCACCTGAGGTCGGGAGTTCAAGACCAGCCTGACCAACATGGAGAAACCCCGTCTCTACTAAAAATACAAAATTTGCCAGGCGTGGTGGCACATGCCTGTAATCCCAGCTACTCAGGAGGCTAAGGCAGGCGAATTGCTTGAACCCGGGAAGTGGAGGCTGTGGTGAGCCGAGATGGCACCATTGCACTCCAGCCTGGGCAACAAGAGCAAAAGTCCGTCTCAAAAAAAAAAAAAAAAAAAAGATGTCAGCAGTTAAATATTTTAAAAATTAAGTGAGATTCTTTATTATATATACTCACTGAGATGGTTGTAATTAAAAAGAGGAAAAGAGCAAGTGTTAGCAAGGATGTGGAGAAACTGGAACCCGTATACATTCCTGGTGGGAATTTAAGTGGTAGAGCCATTTTGGAAAACAGTTTGGCAGTTCTTCAAAGAGTTAAATATAGAGTTACTATCAATTTCACTCCTAGGCATATACCCCAGAGAAATGAGAACGTATGTTTCCACAAAAATGTATACCAAAATTCATAGCAGCATTATTCATAATAGCCAAAAAGTAGAAACAACTCATCTGTCCATCTACAATCTGATGAATGAATACATAAAAGGTGGTATAGTCATACAATGGAATATCTTTCAGCCATAAAAAAGAATGGAAATACTGAGACATGCTACAATACGGATAAACTTTGAAAACACCATGCTAAGTGGAAGAAGCGAGACACAAAAGGCCACGTATTGCAAGGCTCTAATTATATGAAATGTTCAGAATAGGGAAATTCAGAGAGACAGAGAGTATATTAGTGGTTGCCATGGGCTGGGAGAATGGGGACTGGGGGTGACTACTAATGGGTATGGGATTTCCTTTAGGGGTGATGAAAATGTTCAGGAATTAGATAGTGGTGATGGATGCACAACCTTGTAAATATACTTTTAAAATCACTCAATCTTATACCTTAAAATGTCCATTTTTATTTTTTGTGCATTATATATTAATTAAAAAGTAGAATTACTAACAGAAAAGAAGAAAGCATGGCAGAATAAAAAAATATTACCAGATAGGCCAGGTGCAGTGGCTCACACCTGTAATCCCAGCACTTTGGGAGGCTGAGGTGGGCAGATCATTTGAGGTCAGGAGTTCGAGACCAGCCTGGCCAACATGGTGAAATCCCATCTCTACTAAAAATACAAAAATTAGTCGGGCATGGTGGTGGGTGTCTGTAATCCCAGCTACTCGGGAGGCTGAGGCATGAGAATTGGTTGAACCTGGGAAGCAGAGATTGCAGTGAGCTGAGATTGCGCCACTGCACTCCAGCCTGGGCAACAGAGCGAGACTCGGTCTCAAAAAAAACAAAAACAAAAAAACAAAACATATTACCAGGTAAACAAAAATGGGAGGAATTTGTTGTTACCAGACCCACCTTGCAAGAAATACTAAAAGAAGTTATTTAGACTGAAAAGAAATGAGTCCAGAATGTGCTATGAATCCACACAAAAAACAAGTAGCAATGGTAAGGGCAATTATGAAGATAAATATAATAACAGAATAACAAATATTTCTTCTCTTAACATGTTTAAAAGTCAATGGCATAAAACAATATCTATAAAATTATTCGTTGGGCATAAACATATAGAAATTTAATACAACACAAAAGAGTGTTAAAATGTAATGAGCTGTTAACCCATGTAGCAACACGAGTGAATCTTTTTTTTTTTTCTTTTGAGACAGAGTCTTGCTCTGTCGCCCAGGCTGGAGTGCAGTGGCACCATCTCGGCTCACTGCAAGCTCCGCCTCCCAGGTTCACGCCATTCGCCTGCCTCAGCCTCCCGAATAGCTGGGACTACAGGTGCCCGGCACCACGCCCGGCTAATTTGTTTTTGTATTTTTTAGGAGAGACGGGATTTCACCGTGTTAGCCAAGATGGTCTCGATCTCCTGACCTCGTGATCCGCCCGCCTTGGCCTCCCAAAGTGCTGGGATCACAGGCATGAGCCACCACACCCGGCCACCAGTGAATCTTAAATGTATATTTTAAGTAAAAAAGATAGTCTGAAAAGAAGACATACTGCATGATTCCATTTATGTAACATTGCTCAAAAACAAAATCATAGAGCAAAAGGATCACTAGTTGCCAAAGATTTCATGAGGGAAGTAGGGTTGTCCAGATGAAGTACAGGGTATACTTTTTAGGTTGGTGAAATTATTCTGTATGACACTGTAGTGGTACGTGATGTTATCCGTTTGTCAAAACCCACAGAACCTTACAGCACAAGGAGTGAACCTTAATATATGTAAATTTTTCAAACATCAAATAGGAGGGCATGGGATAACGGGCTGGAATGCATATGGTGACAAAAATTTTAACTGAATTACAGATGTATGATAGAACCTCCCTAAAGATGGTAGAAAGGAAAGATGCCACACTAGGTAACTTTGGAAATGAGTAGAGACTGTAAGAATAAAGACAAAAGAAACTACACAAGTGCTGCACTATAGTTGGTAATGTTGTTTTTCATGGAGTATTAATTAATAATTCTGAAACTGCTATACATGCATACTGGGATTGAACAAATAAGTAAATGGATGGTGAGTGGTGGGAGCAAGGTTTCTCACTGGAATGAGGGGTTACAGATAAGAAAGTGGGGAAGGCTAGAATAAACTATGTTCATGGTACTGGATTAGAATCAGAGTCTCAGCTTAAGATAAAGATGGAATATACATATACACTTATAAATATATGTGTATACATGATTAGTACACATATTTCCTAACTCTGTCTGCTGAGAGGCCTAGAAGCACTGGCACACTGATAGCAATGAGTACACCCAACACCTGAATCTTTGTGTGTAACACCATACTCTAATAAAAGAAATCAGGGCTCTTGGAGAAATGGCTAATTCTAGGGCTGGGCATGGAATATACAATAGGAGCGTGGTGTATCTTGTGTTCCAGAAAATAAGGAAGTACTCAAAAAACAAAACGATGGGGGTACGTCAAGAGACACAAGAGTGAATCTAAAATTGCCGCAATAACCAAAGCTGGAGCAATTTTTTTTTCTTTCTTTGAGACAGAGTCTTGCTCTGTAGCCCAGGCTGGAGTGCAGTGGCGTGATCTTGGTTCATTGATGCCTTCACCTCCTGGGTTCAAGCAATTCTCCTGCCTCAGACACCTGGGTAGCTGGGATTACAGGCATGAGTCACCACACCCGGCTACTTTTTGTATTTTTAGTAGAGACGGGGTTTTGCCATGTTGGCCAGGCTAGTCTCAAACTCCTGACCTCAAGTGATCCACCTGCCTTGGCCTCCCAAAATGTTGGGACTACAGGCGTGAGCCACCGTGACCTGCCCAAAGCTGGAACAATTTGAGCAACAAAATAAATAATGTAGTACTGGACTATAACCCAAAGTACAAAATAAATATTCATGGATCAATATTGATATGGATAAATGACTGGATATGTAAATGGAGGACAGAAGTCAAATCCCATGTAGAGAAAAATTCCAAACAATTTATCTAGCTACTGCCCTCCTCCCCCAAAAGGAGATGCATCATACCCATCCCTTAAGTTTGGACTGCACATAGTGGCTTCCCTGCAAAGAGTACAGAATGGGAAGGTGAAAAAAAGTGATTTTACAGTGGAATCACCTGGCAAACACTACCCCAGCCCAGTGCTCAAGATTCATCTCATCATGGATAAGTCATGTTCACAGGATGTCCTCAGTGTTATGTAATAAGAATAGTACTTTATATCTGTGCCCTTTAAAAAACAAAACAAAAACCCATATGCTAGTCTAATCATGATAAAAATATCAGACAAACTCAAACTGAGGGACATTCTACAATCTGACCAATACTCCTCAGAACTGTGAAGGTCATCAAAAACAAGGAAAGCCTGAGAACTTGGCATAACCAAGGGTATCCTAGGGAAATATGATGACTAAATGTAAATATAATGTAATATCCTGGAAATTTTTTTATTTTCTTTTCAATTTTTTTATATGGTATTTAGTTTTATCTACATCTCTTTTTATTCATTTAATTTGAAACTATCTTTAAGCAACTGCTAAACTAGACAAATTATTTAATAAACACACATTTTTATGCCTTTCTTTCCTCACCAAAAACGTATCTTGCGTTTCTTTTTCTATTTTTTTTTTTTTTTTTTTTTTTTTTTTTTTTTTTTTTTTTTTTTTTTGGTGAGGCATAGGGTCTTGCTCTTGCCCAGGCTGGAGGGCAGTGTCACAATTACGGCTCACTGCAGCCTTGACCTCCCAGGCTCAAGCGATTCTCACAACTCAGCCTTCTGAGTAGCTGAGACCACAGGTGTGTGCCACCATACCCAGCTAATTCTTTTTCTTTTTTGTAGAGACAGGGTCTCTCTATGTTGCACAAGCTGGGCTCAAACTCCTGGCTCAAGTAATCCTTTTGCCTTGGCCTCCCAAAGTGCTGGGATTACAGGTATGAGCCACTGCTCCCGGCCTCAAATTTTTGTTCATTAACAAATCTAAATACATTTAGCTTTTCTATACCATTTAAAAATAAGGTGCCAAAGTATATCAACTTATAAATATATGCTTAATAATCAATGTTTAGTATTTTATCTTAAATGACTCGGGCATTTTATGATTACTTAATTAAATATTAACATGACTTTAAGATTTTAAATTACTGAAAAAGAATTTTGAAACTATGACACAGGTACCCTCCCTCATGTCTTCTCCAGTCATCCTGAGTCTTAAGTAGCCATGTGGTACCCAGGATGGCTAAGGAGGGCAGGGCCCCAAATTTTTTAAATAAGGAAATCTGAATAAAGTATGGACTTTTGTTGATAACAACATATAAATATTGGTTCATTAGTTGTGACAAATGTACATTAGTAATTTAATATGTCAATAACAGCAGAAACTGAATATGGAGTATAGAGGAACTATCTGCACTATCTTAATAATATTATTGTAAATCTAAAATAAAGTTTATTTTAAAAATTATGTATGTGGGTTGGGCGCGGTAGCTCACGCCTGTAATCCCAGCATTTTGGGAGGCCGAGGCGGTTGGATCACAAGGTCCGGAGTTCAAGACCAGACTGGCCAAGATGGTGAAACCCCATATCTACTAAAAATACAAAAATTAGCCAGGCATGGTGGCAGGTGCCTGTAATCGCAGCTACTCAGGAGGATGAGGCAGAGAATTGCCTGAACCTGGGAAGCGGAGGTTGCAGTGAGCCAGATCATGCTATTGCACTCCAGCCTGGGTGACAGAGGGAGACTCCGTCTCAAAAAAAAAAAAAAAGAAAGAAAGAAAATTACGTATATGGCTTACATTATATTTCTGTAGGACCATACTGCTCTAAGCAATCTCATTCACCCCTGTAGTTTCAACTATCTTTTCTATGTCACTAAATAGCTAGTGTTTATCTTCACCCCAGATCCCCCTCTTAAACTCCAAACAATATGTCTAACTGCCAATCAGACACATCTGTGTGGTTATCCCACAAACACATGAAAGTGGGTATGACCTCCCTGTCCCTTCTTCAATGGCACCATATCTTCTGAGTCACCCAAGCCAGAAACAAAAATAGCAACATCCTAAATTCCTCCTTTGCTTCCATATGTAGCCATCTACATCTTCCTCATTCAATCAAATTAATATTATTTTTGTCTGTCTTTTCTTTATACCCAATACCTTGAAGTATAGCATCTTTCCATTGGAATCAATTTTCAAAGATGCAGTGCCTGTTTTTCTAAACAAAACCTTATCCAAGGGCACATTGAATAAGCTATATAACAGAGTAATTCTTGTTGAGGCACAAGCAGAGAACCCAGAAACCTGACCACTTTGTTTCCCTTGTTTCTGGAAAGGCTGGAGGAGCAAAATTTGGAAAATCACAGCTCTATGCCTAACTCAAAATTATCTTTATTATATCACCCTTGATTTCTCTGGAATACTAATTATTTATCTATGAAGCAGAAACGGTATTACCTAATTTATGTGCTTGTGTTAGAACCAGAGACAGTATTCTCAAAGCATGTAATATGGTGTTAAACACAGCCTATAGTAAAAATAAAACTGGGGGCCAATTTGTAGTAACAGCAAACCACAGCACTTTCAAACATATAGAATACATTACCTTGCTCAATGGGAACGGAACTTTCAGTTCTAATTCAGTGACCTTTCTAGAATGATAACCAGATCATGACATTCCCCCATTTAACCCTCTCTCCATTGAGTTCCAGCCTATTAGCATAAAAAAGACCCTCCATGACCTTACCCACTGCCTACCTCTCTTACCACTCTTCACCTTCTTCTATTAACTCATACCATCTTTCGATATCTCGCACAGATGCTATCTCCACCCAGAAGACTTCCCACTACCTGCACACTGCAGTTAGATCACACTCCTTTGTGCTTCCACAATATAATGCTATTTATCTGTATAACTGTTGTTTACATGTTCCTCCTTCACACTAAACTGAGAGGTCTTTGAGGACAGGTCTTTGTCTGACTCATCTAAATATCCAGTATCTTGTTTGGGGCACAGCTGATGTCAATCAAAATAATCACTAAGGCAACTGCAGCCCTAAATCTCCTTAGTTTCCTAAAGATCTCAGAGTCAGTCTATATATTCAGGCCTCAACTAGAAGATAACAGCCATCTGAAGCCTGGAAATCCTAAATGGAAAGGAAGCGGGGATTTGGGGTGGGAACCCAAAACTCTCCAAGAGTTAAGTATGTTCTGTATCTTCCCCCTAGGAAGGTAGGCAAAAGGCAAGAAAAGGGCTGCTATTGTTTGGATACAGTTGTCTTCACCAAAACTCATGCTGAAACTTAATCCCAATGTGACAGTGTTGGAGGTGGGGCCTAGTGGGAAGTGTTTGGGTCATGGTGGCGGATCCCTCATGAATGGCTTGGTGCCATTCCCACAAAAGTGAATGAGTTCTTGCGCAATTAGTTTCTGTGAGAGTGGGTTGTTATAAGACCAGGGTGTCCCTCAGGTTTTGTCCCTTTGCCTAAGTCCATGTCCCCCTTTGACCTTCCCCATGTTATGATGCAGCACAAAAGCCCTCACCAGAAGGTGAGCAGATGCCAACACCATGTCCCTAGAACCCAGCCTGCATAACCATGAGCTAAATAAACATCTTTTTTGAAATAAACCACCCAGCCTCAGGTATTCTGTTATGATAACACTAAGCACACTAAGGGACATCTCTTTGACAAGAAAGAGGGATTTGGCTAAAAAGGATGTGATTTTTTTTTTTTTTTTTTTTCTGGAAAGGTGGTGCAAAGAATTGTGATCTGAACATAATTTCACATGCCTGGCCCCATACTAGAAGAAAACAAATTTAAAGGATGGGGATTTGGAAAATGGTCATGTTTCAAAATGATGGCCAGGATACTGACTGCTACAAAATTCAGGATACTGACTGCTGAAACTCATTAATTGAACAGTCCTGCAAAGTGATAAGATGGAAGTCATTTTAAATTATACCTTTACTTAAAAGAATAGAGTTACCTGTGCAAGAGTAGGATTGGCATAGGTTACGAAGACATGTAAACCTGAGTTTTAATCTCAGTTCAGCCTCTAACAGACTGTTGTATGTGTCACTTCATCTTGCAGTCAGTTTCCACCCCGCACAGGGTTGTTGGCACGATTCAAGATAACTTATGAAAATTCCTTGATACAGGGAACACAATGCATCTTCAATATCCAAGTACATGCTTATATTTGTTCATGTCACAACATATACAATCATTTCATGGCATACTGGGTAAAATGGAAGAGGTTGCTCTTCTATGAGGGCTAACTAAAGTGATACATATTATAGCATAAATTTAACCATTTATAAAACTATTCCTTTCTATTTGCCCCTTTTCCTTAGCTTTGCTAGACTACAGAGTAACCTCTAAATTGCCCATTACTTTAGGTACTTTCAAGCTCAAGGCTAAATGGCATACCCAGTCAGCTACTTTACATGGTCTAAATGACCAATGGCCACTTGCTCTCTGGTCCCACTTACAGCTTTTTTTGGTCAAAATTCAGTTCTTAACATGGTCTCTTCTAGGAAGCCTTCTCTGAGCCCTTAAGATAGGTTAGAAGACCTTCCTCTATGTCTCTACTGCCAGCACCACACCTTGGTCTCTCCTCTAGCATAGCAGTGCTGTTGCAATGTCTATGTCTACCGCACTCAGTTGAAAACATGTTTAAGTCAATTACGTGCTCTCATTATCCAGTTAGTCATCAGTATGTTTTTAATTAATTGACTGATTAATTAATTACCTGTCTTTTCTAAGACTTATCAATCCATCCTAAGGCTTGCAATCTATCTTCCCCCCACTGCTCTCCCATCACATCTGACATTCTCAGACAGTGTATGTTTTCCTTTCTCACCTTCTCTGACTCCCTGCTTGTTCACTCACACTTCTTGCCTTTCAGGACTCTGGGAACATATTATTCTCATAATAAAGAAAACAAATAGAGAAAATGAAAAGTAGTAATGTACTCCAACTTCCCCTTTAATCTACTGTTTCACTGCTCTCCTTGCCACCTGGAATCTTTTCTTTGTGACCTCTAGAATCCCCCTTCTTAAAAAATAAGCTTCCCCACATTCTTCAATGATTTATAGAACACCGCCTCACCTCCTGGCCACATATGAGTTGTGGTTCCCTCCTAAGCCTAGTGATTCTCCCACACTCATGGTCCCAAAATTCCCAACTGGTAAACCACAGCACTCCAGTAAATCATAAACCTGTGTTTAACATACTATTCATGCAATATCTGCCAGATGGATAGCCTCAGGTGCAACATGCTGTAAAATGTAACAGGTATAGTATAATGTCCAATTTGTAATAAAGAGAGATGACATGTTTTCTGGAACAACTTTGCCTTGTGAGTATGTAAGGGGCTGTAATTATGGTATTAAACAGGTTGACACAAATAGCAGCCAAAGGGTGAAGGGAGATGAAAAGCCACAATAAATATGCCACTATTTTTAATGTCATATCTTGAAAATTCAGATTCTTAACACATATAAAGCAAAATTATAGTAAAAAATAAAGAAGCAGTGAACTAAAACATGAAATAGGCATCTCCTAACTGTAACTATGCTTTAATATTAATGAAATAACTAAAAAATATGGTCAGGTCCAAGAAGTACATTAAATACTAATTTTAATTAGAATTTGGATTGTTTCATTATTAGATTTAAAATAAAAATCAACAACACATACATACAACATTTGACATCTTCATGTCTGCGGTAAACAGACTATTTTGTCAATCTTCTGAAAACTGAAAAACTTACACAATTATGTTCCCATCATAATCAACTACATATATGCCTTTCCTTTGCTGACTGGAACACTCTTCATTACTCTTCTACCTTCATACCTCATTTACTCATCCAGTATCAAGCATTATCTCCCCTTTCCAAAGCATTTTGGGATGTCTTCTCTGTGCTCCTACAGCCTGTCACCCCATTTGCCTATGCCCAGAGTATGCTCAATGTCTGAAGAGTATGAACACAGTATTGTTCACTGCTCTTTAGACACTGCCTATTTGCTCATATCCACGCTAGAATGAGTCTTCTTCAAGGACAGGAGACCAGTCAAGTTTAACCTCATATTCCCTGTGCCCAGCATAAGACCAGATACATGATAGTAAGCATTCTATAAATTTTTGCTGGATGAATGACTACATAAACAAATGAAAGCCATGTTTAGCAAATTTTCAATAAAATGCTGCAAGAGTCATTCAAATGCATTCACAATAGCAGGGAAAAGAGCACAACAAAAGATCAGGTCGCATGACTTTTAAAATAATAATCCCTTGAGTATTCCCATCTTAGTTTCTAAATACCAAGGTTCACTGAAAAATTACATGGTTCCTTGTAAAATTGCTAATTCCAAGGGTGGGGCAGGGAGTGTACATGATAAGCCTAAAATAGCTTACGCCAAAAAGCAAGGACGCCAACAAGGACTAATGAGATAATGTGAAAAAAACATAGAAGTTAAACAGAAGGGGTTCCTAATTTATAAGATGACACTGTTTAAGCATTAAAAAAATGACCACAATGGGTGGATACACTTGAACTACGTAAAAATCCATGAATTCCTAATGATATTAAAGAAAACAGTGGCGGTTGCTAAGAAACCAACTCATTACTATGAACACTGATAAATAAAAAAAGCAGCAGCGGCAGCAGCACGTATCTTGATTATTACGAAATATACTTCAGGACAAAAAATAGCTGATAAGGAAAAAGTATTCTTTATAAAGTAATTCCAGTTAATAATGCAGAAAGATTGAAAGAATTAAATATCACCATTTTTCAACCTCTCCAGAAATAATGAATCTAAGCAATTATCATCAATGGCTGCTAAAACCAATAGAAGAAAGGTTGGTAGGAAAAGCTACAATGGAGAGATCAGCCTGACAATACCCTGAAATGACAAATCAATCCCAGCATCAATTAAAAAATTAGACATGATAAAATACAATAGAAAGTAAACAGCACTGCCTAAAATGAGTCTTTCTCTTAAAAAATAATCAAAATTGAATCTAATCAAGCCCCTAGCTCTAAATGCCAGTAAACAGGAAACACGAAGATGAGAAAACAAAATAAATGCCACCTCAAGGAAGCAATCACCTAAATCCAGATAATGAGACAGTCTATAGAACTAATGATGTAGTTTCTTGAATTAATCAACGATCTTTTAAAAAGGACACCAAGGGGCCGGGCGCGGTGGCTCACACCTGTAATCCCAGCACTCTGGGAGGCCGAGGCAGGCGGATCACAAGGTCGGGAGATCGAGACCATCCTGGCTAACACGGTGAAACCCCGTCTCTACCAAAAATACAAAAAATTAGCCGGGAGTGGTGGCAGGCACCTGTAGTCCCAGCTACTCAGGAGCCTGAGGCAGGAGAATGGCATGAACCCGGGAGGCGGAGCTTGCAGTGAGCAGAGATCGCGCCACTGCACTCTAGCCTGGGCGACAGAGCTAGACTCTGTCTCAAAAAAAACAATAAAATAAAATAAAATAAAAAGGGGACTATGCAAGGGCTTTATAAGACTTAAGAGAAAAACATCCATTGGCAATAAACGGTCCCTGTTTGGATACTGACTTAACAAAGCTACTGTATAACTATAACTTTAAGGCAATTCACCAGAAACAGTGGCTCATGCCTGTAATCCCAGCACTTTGGAAGTCTGAAGCGGAAAGACTCCTCAAGGCCAGGAGCTCGAGACCAGCATGGGCAACATATTCGAGAGCCCATCTCTCTATAAAAAAGAAAAAATTTAGGGGCCAGGGGCGGTGACTCACGCCTGTAATCCCAGCACTTTGGGAGGCCAAGACGGGCAGATCAAAAGGTCAGAAGTTTGAGACCAGCCTGACCAACATGGTGAAACCCTGTCTCTACTAAAAATAACAAAAAAATGAAATGGGCGTTGTGGCACACGCCTGTAATCCCAGCTACTCTGGAGGCTGAAGCAGGAGAATCGCTTGAACCCGGGAGGCGCAGGTTGCAGTGAGCCAAGATCGCGCCACTGCACTCCAACCTGGGTGACGGAGCAAGACTCTGTCTCAAAAAAAAAAAAAAAAAAAAAAAAGGCCGGGCGCGGTGGCTCAAGCCTGTAATCCCAGCACTTTGGGAGGCCCAGACGGGCGGATCACGAGGTCAGGAGATCAAGACCATCCTGGCTAACCCCGTGAAACCCCGTCTCTACTAAAAAATACAAAAAACTAGCCAGGCGAGGTGGCGGGCGCCTGTAGTCCCAGCTACTCGGGAGGCTGAGGCAGGAGAATGGCGTAAACCCGGGAGGCGGAGCTTGCAGTGAGCTGAGATCCGGCCACTGCACTCCAGCTCGGGCGACAGAGCGAGATTCCATCTCAAAAAAAAAAAAAAAAATACGCTGGGCGTGGTGGCTCAGGCCTGTAATCCCAGTACTTTGGGAGGATCAGGTGGGCAGACCACTTGAGTCCGGAGTTTGAGACCAGCCTGACTAACATGGAGAAACTCCGTCTCTACAAAAAATACAAAATTAGCCAGGCATGGTGGTGCACGCCTTTAATCCCAGCTACTTGGGAGGCTGAGGCAGGAGAATCACTTGAACCCGGGAGGCAGAGGTTGCAGTGAGCCAAGATCACGCCATTGCACTCCAGCCTGAGTGACAGAGCAAGACTCCATCTCAAAAAAAAAGAAAAAAGGAATTACTGTTTATCTTACTAAGTATAATAATGACGCAGTGGTTACTTAATGCACCTATGAATTAGGGATACATACTGAGTTATTTACCTGTGTAATGACATATCTGGGATGTGGAAAAAAATGGGTGAGAATAGATAAAACAAAACTTGCCAGTTTTGGCAAAATGTTGTTAATTATTGAAGCTGGGGAATGGATACATGCATGTTTACTTTACCATTTTTTTTTCTAAGGCAGGGTCTCACTCTGTCGCCCAGGCTGGAGTGCACTGGTGCAATCACAGCTCTCTTCAGCCTCAAACCCTCTGGCTCAAGTGATCCTCCCACCTCAGCCTCCCAAGTAGCTGGGACTACAGGCACGTGCCACCATGTCCAGCTAAATTTTAAATTTTTTGTGGAGATAAGGTCTCACTTTGTTGCCCAGGCTGGTCTAAAACTCCTGGGCTCAAGTGGTCCTCCCACCTCGGCCTCCCAAAGTGTTGGGATTACAGGGGTAAGTCACCGTGCACAGCCTATTTTACTATTTTCTACTTTGAATATATTTGAAAATGTATGTAACAAAAGAGAAAAGACCCAGAAGCCAATGTGAATGTGAATGGGCTCCCACTTGCCATGATTGGACAGTTGGAAAAACAGAAGAAATAATGACTGCAATGGATTGAAAAGTACTAAATATATAAATATTCACAAGTTCAACAAAGGAGAGAATATAGCACCAATAAAATCCCCAAAAACTTAACAATACATTAATCTAGGTTGGATGATAGTTTTAAATACCAGCTTACAAATTTGAAAAGATTAGGTATTCGTTAATATTAGGGAATCATTAATTTTCCTTAGTGAGATAATGGTGATTAATTACTACAAAGTAATGCTAATATTAGGAGATGAACACTGAGATATTTAAGGGTGATGTGTCATGATATCTGCTCCCTAAACTGATCTGTTAGATGGTATCTCAATCAAAATGCCAAGAAGAATGTTTGTGGAAATTGACTAGCTCTAAAATGTATTTGGAAAAAGACCAGGAATAACTAAGGCATTATTGAAGAAAAAGAACAAAAGTGTTAAGACTCACATAACCATACATAAGGTATGTTGTAAAGTTACATTAATTAAGACAGTGGTATTCATACAAGGATAGACAAACCCAACTGAACAGAATTCAGAACTAAATCAAATTATTGATTTATATATTTGAGTTAATGAAAATGATGGCACTACAAAAGGGAAAGAATGATCTTTTCAATAAGTGGTTTGGGGTTGAATGAATGTCCACTTCAACAACAAAAAAAATGGGCCTTTACACATACCCATACTCACAATATACACAAAAATCAATTGCAGATTATAAATATAAATATGAAAGGTTAAACAATAACACAGCCTAGGAAAATACCTTCATTACCTTGGGAAATATAAAGATTTCCTAATCAGTACAAAGGAGCACTAACCATAAATGAAAAAAAAATAATGAAGGGAATGATATCAGAATTCAGATATTCAGTTCATCAAAAGACACCATGAAGAGACTGAAGATACAAGCCACTGAGATTTGTAATACATATATCTGACAAAGCATTTACATCCTTAATATAGAAAGAGCTCCTATAAATCAATTAAAAAAAGTTAGCCCAGGAGAAAAAGTAGTCAAAAGATTTGAACAGGCACTTCATAAAAATTATCCAAAAGACTAACAAACTTATGGAAAGGTCCATCATCAGAGAAATGTGAAATAAAACCACAGTGAGATACCATTCATAACCATTAGATTAGCTATCAAAACAAAGACAAGTGTTGGCCATATTCTAGAGCAACTTCCACTCTGAAAAATTTCTGGCCGGGTGCAGTGGCTCAGGCCTGTAATCCCAGCACTTTGGGAGGCGGAGGCTGGAGAATCACGAGGTCAGGAGTTCGAGACCAGCCTGGTCAACATGGTGAAACCCCATCTCTACAAAAAAAAAAAAAAAAAATTAGCTGGGCACAGTGTCAGTCACCTGTAATCCCAGCTACTCGGGAGGCTGAGGCAGGAGAATCACTTGAACCCGGGAGGCGGAGGTTGCAGTGAGCTGAGATCACACCACTGCACTCCAGCCTGGGTGACAGAGCAAGACTTTGTCTCAAAAAAAAAAAAAAAAAATTCTGTTTGGAGTGTTCTCGTACAATCACCTTGGAAAGCTGGCTGGCAGTATTTACTAAAATTAATCATATACATAACCTGTGATGCAGCTATTCTACTCTTAGGTATATGTCCCACAGAAATGTGTGAATATGTCACCAAAAGACATGTACTAGAGTGTTCACAATACTATTTGCAAGCTGAAAATGGAAACGACAAAAATATCATCTACAATAAAAGGGTAACTACACTGTGGTACATTCATACAATGGAATAGCAATGAAAATAGAGTAATTACTACTACACTCAATGACATGGATGAATCTCAAAAACAAATCCTCAAGCCAAAAAATTAACACAAACTGTGTTACTTTTTAAAGTTTAAAAACAGACAAAATTATTATTACACAGTGACAGAGGCCAGGATTGTGATTAATTTGGAATAGTAACAAATAGGGAATACATTTAGGGTCTTTCAAAATTTCCCGATCTTGATGCTGGTTACACAGCTGAGTTCACTTTGTGAAAATGCTTTGAGCTGGCCGGGTGCGGTGGCTCATGCCTGTAATCCCAGCACTTTGGGAGGCCAAGACGGGTGGACCACGAGGTCAGGAGTTCAAGACCAGCTTGGCCAACATGGTGAAACCCCGTCTCTACTAAAAGTAAAAAAACCAGCCAGGCGTGGTGGCACGCACCTGTAATCCCAGCTACTTGGGAGCCTAAGGTAGGAGAATCGTTGGAACCCAGGAGGCGGAGGTTGCAGTGAGCCAAGATTTCACCACTGCACTCCAGCCTGGGCGACAGAGCAAGACGCCGTCAAAAAAATAAATAAGTAAATAAAATGCTTTGAGCTATACACTTATGATAATGTGCACTTTTCTGCATGTATTTACATTTACTTAAAATAATGTCTGCAAGTGTCAAATGGTTCAGCCAAAATAGATCAAGAAATAGATGGATGGATGGATAAATCGATGGATGGATGAATGGATGGATGGATGGATGGATGGATGGAGAAAGAGAATGAGTAATAGAGAGAGTGAGATAATATGGCAAAGGTTAACAGTTGTTGAATCTAGGTCCAGAATATAAAAGTTTTCATTGTACTCTTCTTTCAACTTCTGCTTAATTTTTTATTTAAAAATATTCTGGTATGGCCGGGCGCGGTGGCTCAAGCCTGTAATCCCAGCACTTTGGGAGGCCGAGACGGGTGGATCACGAGGTCAGGAGATCGAGACCATCCTGGCTAACACGGTGAAACCCCATCTCTACTAAAAAATACAAAAAACTAGCCAGGCGAGGTGGCGGGCGCCTGTAGTCCCAGCTACTCGGGAGGCTGAGGCAGGAGAATGGCGTAAACCCGGGAGGTGGAGCTTGCAGTGAGCTGAGATCCGGCCACTGCACCCCAGCCTGGGTGACAGAGCAAGACTCCGTCTCAAAAAAAAAAAAAAAAAAATATTCTGGTAAAAAGAGGCATTATCCATGCCTCTCAGAGCTTAATATCATATCAAGTACCTGATATGATCTAAGTTGTAAAAGAAGCACAAAAAATATAACTTCTATACCAAGATTGTTTTATAAAATAATAAAATATTCTGTATATTTTCTATTTCTCATTAAGAAACAGAGACAGAGAGAACCAGACCAGGACTGAGTGTCTGAAAAACCTTAACTCCATAAACTGTACCACAGTTTAGCAAGTTACTACATACCTCCTAGTCTTGGTTTTATCATCAGTAAAATGACAATGATAATACTGACCTTAGAGAATGGTTTTGAACATTACGGAGAAAACCATATTTAAAAGTTTTATCTGTTATAAACAAGCACTGAGTTCATTTCACTTTACCATACCAAATATTTATGGACAACATATTATGAACACATGGTGATAAGAGCAGCGAAAGAGATAATCATATATGCCATGGGTTAGCACACAATGCGCCAGCAATCAACAAACTGACGATGAGGTGGGTATGGAGACAGTGATATGTCTTACTAGAGAGGCTGACAAGTCGCCTAAATGGTAGCAAGAAGCTAGCCAGAAAGAAGAGAATATGAGAAATTTATGTGAATGGATCAAGTTATCTGAGTATGCAGAGCATTGAATTAATACTATGCAGAAAAGTGACCACTAGAGGAATGGGAAAGTGGGGGCGGGTTAGGAAACAGAGTGAACAAATGCAGAGACTATGACATAAATTTTGTTTTCCCATTAATATCTGCATATTGTGTGCCCTCACTTCCTTCAGGTCCCTGCTCAAATATCACCTTACCAGTGAAGCCTTCCTGCCCATCCTATCTAAAATAACAGAGCCTCTCCACATTACAACCTATTATATATTTATCTCTTTTTTTGTTTTTTCTTTTTTATTTCTTCATATCTTTTTGTTTTGTTCATTTATTTTAACACCAGTGCCACTTGCCAATATATATTGATTGTATATTAAGTTACTGTCTGTCTCCCAGCTAAAGTTTAAAAGACTTTGTTTTTGTTATCCACTGTTGTATCCTTAGTGCTGAGAACACTGTCTGGCAAATAAAAATTATTGAATAAAAAATTATTGAATGAATGGATGGATGCACAGTGGGCTGAAACAAGTATGATAACATTTAAATGCTGTGTAATAATGATTTAAATAGAGTATAAAGAGACATCAGCAATACTCTTTGGAAAAGTTCCTAAGTGTTTTGGTGTCACAAAAGCTCTGCCTCATTGTTTATTCTTCAATAAAAACTGTACATGGCCTAGAAAAGATAATCACCCCTTATTTTGGCAAGCATAACACACAGGAAGGAGTCAACTGCTTGTTCAAAGAGAACTTTGGTTAAATTCCTCGTTAGATCACCATAAATTTAATGATCATTTGGTAAAGGCAATAATAAGTTGTGATTATTATTTAATAACTAATGTTCTCACAAGATAAATTTGACATGGTCACAAATGTAAAAGTACATTTCACATTGCAATAAATAGATTATGTAATACTTGCAAAGCTCTGAGAAAAAGTCTTTGTCTGAAAAATGTCAGCTTGCTGTTTAATGTTGCTATCAGAGACCAGAAAAGAAACTGCATAATAAACTCAACTCATATAAAGTAATAAATTTGTGATTCCTCCTCTAAGAGAAGTTTTACAGGGGATAGGAAAGCTTACGCTGAAGCTGACACCAGGTTATAGGTATAATCCACTATGTCTGCCCCCCAGAATTTGAGGATTCAATTCTATAGCAACAGAAAAAAATAAATGCAATGTGTAGAAGACTGAAATCTGTGCAATAGTATCTAAATGATGTGTAATTTTGTTGAGTTAAAAAAATAAAAAAAACATAATTTGGACAAGTACCTATGTCTCTTAGGGCTCTAAGGTTTCTGCTTCTTTGCTTATACTTTAAAAGAACCAAAAAAAAAAAAAAAAAAAAAAAAAGCCTTGACCTTGAAGTCACACCTACTGTTGCAAAGTACGTAATTTATTGGTCTCTGCGGGAGGGGAATAGGAAAGACCAAAGGCCAGCAGGGGGAGCAAAACAGTGTAGGAAGGGGCTTGCAAAGAGTCGCAGGTTAAAAGGATGGGGGGCAGAAGGCGGAGGTGAGAGGTAGGAGGTAGAAGTGACCTGTGGTAGAGGGAATGACCCTGGCTCAGATCAGAGAAGAGGATCCGGGATAAAGAGGAGAGGTGAAGCATGACCGGGAGTCAAGCGGATAAAAGGACCACAAGAGTCAGGAGGTGGGGCAGGAGCGGGCTCCCCATCTCCGGAGGAGAAGGGAGGAGACGGTGAGATCAGAACCACAGGCGCCAGAAGCATCCATCATACAACGTTCGCGGGGATGAATTCTCCTTTCCACCCCACGTTGAGTCACAAAAGGAGGTTTCCCTGGAGTGTATGGGGATTTATTTGTGAGAATTACCAAGTCCCCTTTTTTACACTCACCTTGACGAAGAAGGCAGCGACGATGGCGTGACCGGAAGTGCTGTCCTCTTTTGTTTGGCGGAAGCTTTAGCTTCTGCAGCCGCCACCCCCTCCTTCACTTCAGGCAACTTCCTGTGCCTCTCTAGCAAGCTCTGCAATGCTCTATCTCATTGACTCCGTCAATAGATGAACACATACATTGTGATGTAAACCGGCTGGGAGAGAGAATCACTAACTTTTTACAAATCCTAATTCTAGTCGTGCCAGGAACTGCAGTATCTCTGCCAAATCCTTCATGTACAATTCGCCATCTCTCCTTGTTGATTCGCCTTAGGAATATCTCCCTTCATCTTAATCCCTTAACTCAGGCCTCATTTTCTCTGTCTTGGACATCTATAGTTACATATTTTCCAAACTGATTTACTGTTTTCTGGCACACCACTTTTAAAAAGTTCATTTGTATTAGCGGTGTACTTCAATTTCAAGCTTTTTTTAAAAATCTTAAATCTAAATCATTTTTGCTTTGAAATCGTATCCAGAGTTACATACCATATTCCAATGTCCAAAGAATAGAGGTGGACTTATTTAGAAAGCACTCTTGCATTATTTTACATACTCCCCAAGAAAAAGAAGAAAATGAAAACTGAAAAAAATGTTTCAATAATAAAAATCCGTACTCTGGTTAAATACCTTCAGAACAAGTTTAGAATTGAATTATTTATTGCCACTACCTCCAGAAAGTTCTCCTGGCCCCCAAATCTGCACCACACTTCTCACCACAGGGGACGATCTCTTGTGGCTATTTTTAGTCATTCCACAAGTATATACTGAACACCTACCATGTCCCAAATACTATGCTACACCCAGAGACATTATACGAGGATCCCATAGCCTAGAGCTAAAGATGGCATTTAAACACTTAAGAGCCTGGCATAAAATATGTGTTTATCAATGCTTGTTAAATGAATAAATGACCAAAATGTGATCAGAGCAAAGAAGGAAATTAGCAGTAAGGTCCTTAGTTTTGCTGGTATTTTTACAATTTATTTCAACAATTTGACTCACGTTTCCCACTAAGCACTGCTTTACCTGCATCCCACCAATCTTTATATTTTGTATTTTGATATTTTTGTATATTGATTCTAATTTAGTTCAAAATGATCTCTAATTCACCTTTGTAGTTCCTTTTTTTTTTTAGACGGGATTTCACTCTGTTATCCAGGCTGGAGTGCAGTGGCATGATAATAGTTCACTATAACCTCAAACTCCTAAGCTCAAGTGATCCTCCTGCCTCAGTCTTTTGAGTAGCTGGACTACAGAAGCACACCACCATATCCAGCTAATCTTTTTTTATTTTTTGTAGAGACGGGGTCTTGCTTTGTTACCTAGTCTGGTCTTGAACTCTTGGGCTCAAGCAATTCTCCTGCCTCAGCTTCTCAAAGTGCTGGGATTACCGGCATGAGCCACTGTCTCCAGCCTGTACTTCCTCTTTGACCCATGGGTTCTTCAGAAATGCATGTTTAATTTCCAAGTATTTGGAGATTTTCCTGTTATTTTCCACCATTGTTTTTTTAATTCTATTATGATCAGCAAACTTACAGTATATGATTTCCGTTCTTTTACATTTGTTAAATTTTGTCTTATGACTGAAGATATGGTCAATTTGGTGAATGTTCCATGTACACTTGAAAAGAATGTGAAAATGCATTCTCATGTTGTTGAGTGAAATGCTCTATAAATATCAGCTAGAGATAATTGATAATATTCAGTTATTCTGTATCCTTGATTATCTGCTATGCAAAATATTATCTTAATTATTGAGAGAGGAGTGTTGATATCCCTAATTATATTTGTGAATTTGTCTATTCTTTCAGCCTCTGAGTTTTTGCTTTATATATGAGGGGTCTTCAAACTGTTGGTGGAAATACATATTATTAAAAAAGCTATGCCTGGATTTCAAAAATTTTGTGCACCAAAATAAACGCTCACTAATTCGTTGTAACATGTCTGAACAGGATCTAGCTTGAAGTGTTAAGAAGGATAGGACATCAGTTTGAACAGAGCCCCTGTGAGAGCAACATGAATTCTGCTACTATTGAAACAAAAACATCATATTTATGGTGAAGCTGAGTGGATGCATGGTGAGATCATTGATGTTTTATGAAAGGTTTACAGAGACAATGCCCAAAGAAATCAGCAATTTATATATATTTTTTGTAGTTTTAGTAGAGATGGAGTTTCATCATATTGGCCAGGCTGTTCTCAAACCCCAAGCCTCAAGTGATCTTCCTGACTTGGCCTCCCAAAGTGCTGGGATTACAGGTGCAGTGAGCCAAGATTGTGCCACTGCACTCCAGCTTGAGCAACAGAGAAAGACTCTCAACAACAACAACAACAACAAAAGAAAGAAAAAAAAAGAAATCAACAGTTTACAAATGGATAACCTGTTTTAAGAAGGGATGAAGCCCTGGTGTGGTGGCTCACATCTATAATCCCAGCACTTTGATAGGCCAAGGAGGGAAGATTGCTTGAGCCTAGAAGTTTGAGACTAGCCTAGGCAACATAGCAAGACGCCACCGCTACAAAAAAATTTTAAAACTAGCCAGGTGTGTTGGTGTGTACCTCTAAGCCCAGCTACACAGGAGGCTGAGGCGGGAGGATCACTTGAGCCAGGGAGGTCAAGGCTGCAGTGAGCCATAATCACAAAAACTGCACTCCACCCTGTTCAGTGCCAGGGTGTCAGGTGACAGAGTGAGACCCTGTCTCAAAAAAAGAAGAGATGAGACAATGTTGAAAATGAAGCTCACAGCAGCAGACTATCCACATCAATTTGTGAGGAAGAGATTCAACTTGTTAGTGCCCTAATTGAAGAGAACTGATGATTAACAGCAGAAACAATAGCCAATACCATACACATCTCAACTGGTTCCGTTTACTTAATTCTGACTGAAAAATGAAGTTGAGCAAGCTATCCACTCAATGGGTGCCAAAACCGTTGTGCCCAGATCAGCAGCAGATAAAGAGGAGAGCTTTCAATGGAAATTTTAAACAAGTGGGATCAAGATTCTGAAGTGTTTCTTTGAAGAATTATAACAGGAAATAAAACGTGGCTTTACCGGTAAGATCCTGAAGACAAAGCACAATCACAGCAATGGCTACAAAGAGGTGGCAGTGGTCTAGTCAAAGGAAAAGTAGACTGGTCAAGAGCAAAGGTCAAGGAAACAGTTTTTTGGTATGCTTGAGGCATTTTGCTTGTTTACTTTCTGGAGGGCTAAAGAAAAATAACATCTGTTTGTTATGAGAGTGTTCTGAGGAAGTTAGCCAAAGCTTAAGCAGAAAAACACCCAGAAAAGCTTCAAGTGAACAGTGCTCCTGTTCAGTCCTCCAATCAAACAAAAGCAATTTTGAGAGAGTTTTGATGGGAAATCATTAGGCATCCACCATGTAGTCCTGATTGGGCTCTTTCAGTCTTCTTTTTGTTTCTTAATCTTAAAAAATCTTAAAAAGGTGCTTGCTTTTCTTTGATTAATAATGTAAAAAAAAAAAAAAGAAAAAAACCTGTGTTAACATGGTTAAATTTCCAGGCCCTTCAGTTCTTTAGATACGGACTAAACGGCTGGAATCATTGCTTACAAAAGTGTTTTGAACTTGATGGAGCTAATGTTGAGAAACAAAGTTTATAGTTTTTATTTTTATCTTTTAATTATATTTTCCCACAAACTTTTTGAAGTCTCCCCGTATTTTGAAACTCTTTTGTTAGTGTATACACATGTAGGAAGGTTATGTCTTCTTGGTGAATGGAACCTTTTTATTACTATATAATGCCCTTCTTTATTCCTGGGAATTACCTTTGCTCTGGAGTATAATTTGTCTGATATTAATATAACCACTCCAGCTTCCTTTTCCTTTTTTTTTTTTTTTTTTTTTCTGAAAACAGGGTCTTACTTTGTTGCCCAGACTGGTGTGCAGTGTTGCAATCACAGTTCACTGCAGCCTCAAACTCCCAGGCTCAAGTAATCCTCCGGCCTCAGCTTCCTGAGTAGCTGGGACCACAGATGTGCCCCAGGATGCCCAGCTAATTTGTGTATTTTTTGTAGAGACAGGGTTTTAGCATGTTGCCCAGGCTGGTCTCAAACTCCTGGGCTCAAGTCATTGACCCTCCTCAGCCTCCTAAAGTGCTGGGATTGCAGACATGAGCCACTGCACCTGGCCCTCTTATCTTTCTTTTGATTAGTGCTTTCATGGTATACCTTTCCATCTTTTTACTTTTAGGCTACAGATGTGAATTTCTTGTGAGTATATTTAGAAAGCCTTTTTCTCCTCCAAGATTATGAACAGCTCTCCTGTTACTTCTAATGAATCAATGTTTGAATTTAAATCTTTGATCCATTAGGAATTTATTCTAGGTGAGGTATGAGGGAAAATCCCATTTTATATTTTTTTCTTCCAGGTGGTTTACTTTCTTTTTCCAAAAACATATTTTGACTGAATCTATTTTTTCCCTACAGATATGAGCAGCTAATGCAAATAACCTAAATTTATTTGTTCTGCAGCTTTTTGTTTTGCCTTCCCTTCTACTGATTTCACTCTACTTAATTTGAAGATATCCATTAATCTCAGCTTTTGTATGAATAAAAACACAGACTTCCAGAAAGGAAGTATCAGGTGTTCTACAGACCATCTGCACAGGGAAACAACCATAACGCCTAAAAATTATTTTTAAAACAACCATATAAAGGCTCAGAAAATTTCTCTAAAGGCATAGAACAAATGAAGAAATATTTTTTCAAAAAAATATAAATGTCAGTAAGAACAGTGAAAGTCTGTGGCACTTGAGCCATGACCTACTCAATCCCTCCCCCATCAAAATCATCATGATTAAAGCTATCATTTGGGTGGGTATGGCCGAGAAAATATAGCCTCTTCTTCCCCAATCTCCTGGTTAAGGACTATTATTTCTCCCTGGGGTGAGCAGGCCACCAATATTAGTATTTTTCATCCCCTCCAGCTTTATGTTGCAGAGTCTAAATTCAAAGTGAGTGCAGCTGAGAGGCCCAGGGCGCCCTTCCTCTACATAGCCACCATTTATAGGGCGGAAACTCTATGTCAGGTATGGCAAGCCAAAAATACTGGGGTTTTAATATCCCTCGTTCAAGTTTGCTCATAGAGTGCAGAGACAAGCCAAGAAGACCAGAGGGTGCTGCCTCTACCCAGTGCTCAACTCATAAAGTAGGACTTTCACTCTGAGAGAAGCAGTCCACTGTTTCCACTCCAAGCCCCAGAGCAGTGGTGTAGTGATTTTGCCCAGGAGGGAGACTGGCCATAAGAAGAGAGCTTCAAAGCTCTCCGCAATAAAACTGAATTTATTTGGAAGAGAGTGTGGTAAGTTCAAGCACAAGCACAATCTCAAAAACAATGAAGTTTTTAGTGGTAAGCATTGAGAACAATCTGGTAGATCCATGAGAGAAGCAAAATAAACCACAAGCCAGCTAGTTTTCCAGGGAGGATCAGAGAAAGAGACAGCTAACAAGAGTCCTCCTAGAGTCAGAAGGAACTTCAGTTTGGCTTCAAAAACTATTCCTGCAAAGGGGTCAAATTTAATGGATCAGACTGTTGAGTAATTTATGCCCAAGGGTGTTATCCAAAACAATAGAGCAAATCAGCCAGCAATTAGTGGAGCCTAATAGCAGGGAATGATACTAACAGAGGCAGACAGCGTAACAGATCATGAAAAAAAACAATATGCTATACAAAAAAATGATGAGACATGCAAACAAACAGAAGTGTCTGACCCATGCACAGGAATTAGAAGGAGGCAACAGAAATTGCCAGTGAGATGGCCTAGATGTCAGATTTAACAGAAAAAAATGTTTAATCAGCCATTATGCATACATACAAAGAACCATGGGAAACCACGCTTAAAGAAGGAAAGGAGGTATGTTGACAAATAGAGAATATTAGTATATAGAAATTATAAAACAAAAAAATTAAAATTTTGGAGTTGAAAAGTGTAAGTGAAAAATCCATGTGAGGAGCTCAATAACAGACCTGAGTGGGCAGAAGAAAGAATCAACAAACTTGAAGATAAATCAATTAAGATTCACCAGTCCGAGGCACAGAGAGAAGAAGAAATGAAGAAAAATGAACAGAGTCCCAGAGAAAGGCAGGACACCATTAAGCCCACAAATATACACATAACAGATGTGCAATAAGGACAGAGGAGAGAAAAGGGAGCAGGAAAAAAGTATTCAAAGAAATAATGACTGATAAAATTACAAAATGTGATTTTAAAAATTAATCTATACATCCAATAAGTTCAGTAAACTTCAAGTGTGATAAACGCAAGAACCATACACAGAAAAACACTGAAAGCCAGAGACAGAGACAGTATTGAAAGGAAGAAGAGAAAAACAATTCATCACCTGTAAGGGAGCCCCACTAATATTACTAACTGACTTCTCTTTAAAAATAATGGAGGCCACAAGATAGTGGGATGACGTATTCAAAGTGCTGAAAGAAAAAAATGTCAGCGTAGAATCTTACATTCAGCAAAACTATCTTTTAAATGAAGACAGCTGTGCATGGTGGTTCATGACTTTAATCTTAACATTTTGGGAGGCCAAGGCAGGAGGACCGCTTAAGCCCAGGAGTTTGAGACCAGCCTGGTCAACATAGAGAGACCCCATGTCTATGAAGAACTTAAAAATTAGCCAGTGGGTAATTTAGTAGCACATGCCTGTGGTCCCAGTTACTCAGGATGCTGAGACAGGAGGATTGTTTGAGCCTGGGAGGTGAATGCTGCAGTGAGCTGTGATTGCACCACTGCACTACGGCCTGGGTGACAGAGTGAGACCCTGCCTCAAAAAAATAATGATTAAAAATAAAAAACTTACATGAAGGCAAAATAAATACATTCACAGATTTAAAAATTGTAAACATTGCTAGTAGATAAATCTAACAATAAATGTAATAAAGAAACTTCTTCAGTCTAAAAGCACAGAGCACACAGAATCCACACACACACAAGGTAAATACTGGTAAAGGAAACTATAAAATAATAAAAATGGCTATGTAAATCTATATTTTTTCTCTGTTCTTCTCTTAATTCATTTAACTACAATTATATAAAAATGCATACAATTTTATTGTTGGGACTATAACATTCATAAATACAATATAATTTCCAATAACATCACATGGAAGGTGGGCGGGAGCAAAGCTTATTGGAGTAAAGAAATAGCAATTCAAATTCACATTAACAAATAGGAATCAGAAATGGTAAATTAAAAGGTTAATGTGGCAAACACCATAAATACATAGTTGCTCACCTTTCATCTCTTAGCTTCTTTACAAGGCCCGAGAGTACGTACAGTAATAATCATAATAAAGTATTATTGGGTTTGTAACATATATGGATGTGATATGTATGCAAATAATACTACAAAAATCAGGAAGGGGGAACAGAGCTATATAGGAGTAACAATTCTATCAGAAATTCAGGAAGAAATGGCGCTGATTTTAAAATAAAGTTTTTGATTTCTTGTCTAGGCAGGAAAGAGGGAAAAGAGGAAGTAAGCCATTACTTTTTCGACAGCACCATGCTACTTTTCATGATCTGAGTCATAATCAGAATTCCATTAGCATCACTTACTTTCTGTAGCATCTATTGGTATTCTATGTGAATAATAAATAACTGGTAACAGTGAGATCAGGGTGGGTTTCAATGTTAAACTGGGAACATCTAAATACTTAGACCCAATATTCTTGGACAAAAATATTCACTCTGTAATGACCATCTGTTGGGGAAAAAAAAAGAATCTCTGAAATGGGACTACTTCTGGAAGATGGAGATTGACAGTAGGCATGGCAGCAGTAAAATTACTCGATTTATCCTGATTCTAGCATAAGTTTCCTCAAGGTGAAAACAAAAGAATAAGATAGCTTTCAATAAGACAGAGTAGTGAGGTAGCCTGCTAGGGGTGCTTGAAAATGTTAATATCTCGATCCAGATGGTGATTGCACAGATACAGAAATAACTGAGCTATACACAGGAGTAGTACATATTATTGCATATAAAATACCTCAATTAAAAAATTATTTATTGTTCTGTTATGGACAACATGGAATAAGAAGTATCAGATTTACCCTTATAACTGAAATAACCAAAATATGTTTCAGCTATAGGAAACCGTTTCCAAGACATTGGAGATCCAGAAATCCAGAAAGGAAGGATAGTGAGCCCTGAATGATGGGGGTGGGGGAAATGAGGTGAGCCCAAAGACTGTCTCAATTTTTGCCTTGAAATATTTTCTGGGGTATGGTGCATCAAGAAGATGGAGCTGAGCATCCAGGAAGACTGAGGTGAATAGACTTTGCAGGAGAAAGGATCAAAGAGGAGAGAGCTGTAGATAGCTAGATATCTACAGAGATTTTCCTCCAACATTCAACTGAGGACTGATCAGAGCATGCATGTGAGGAAAGTACCCAAGACCAGGTAAAGAATCACACAAAAAGATTAGAGCCAACAGTGTCTGTAGTAAATGAAGGGGCAAAAATAATGGTGTTCTCACCAGCTACACTAGATAACTTCAAAATTCATGGAGCATTGGGTAGAGTACACAGAAGGACAGCTTCAGTAGTGGAAAATAATTAGGCCTAAAATGAACACCATTTCAGTCCTGTAACAAAACTTAAAAGTATGAACCGAAAGGGTCAAACTAAGTACCTTAACTATGTTTCAGAACTATGTTAAGAATATTTATATAATTACAGAAACAGTCAGCACCAAACAAGGTACACTCTATAATGTCTAGCTAGTATCCAATTAAAAATTTTGAACAATGAAAAAAAGTATAGAAATATGAGCTATATTGAGGAGAAAAAACAATTGAAATTGAGCCACGGCTAATAGAGATGTTAGAATTGGCAGACAAGGACATTCAAGTAGACATTATAACTATGTTCCATACGTTCAAAAAGTTACATAGAGACATGGAAGATATGAAAAAGACCAAAATAGATATTCTGGAAGTGAAAACTAAAATGTTTAAGATGAAAACTATGATAATGGAAATTAACGGCAGATTAGATATGCAGAAGAACATTGTAGTGTACGTGACGGCGTAGCAATGTACAGGATTACAGGCGCCCACCACCACGCCTGGCTAATTGTTGTATTTTTAGTAGAGACGGGATTTCATCATGTTGACCAGGCTGTTCTCAAACTCCTGACCTCAGGGGATCCACCCTCC
The DNA here is from genome assembly GCF_003255815.1 of Theropithecus gelada. NCBI lineage: Eukaryota > Metazoa > Chordata > Mammalia > Primates > Cercopithecidae > Theropithecus > Theropithecus gelada. Next base: position 7,619,787 of record NC_037689.1, read on the forward strand.
TCGGCCTCCCAAAGTGCTGGGTTTACGGACATGAGCCACCACACCCAGCCGACATTCAATTTCTAATTGGAAATAATGCAAGCGAGAAGACTGGAGAAACACCTTTAATATACTGAAAGAAAAAAATGTCAAACTAAAATTCTATAGAGGATCTTTCAAAACGAAGGTAAAATAAAGACATTTCCCAGACATAGATAAGTTGAAATAATCCATTACTAGCAGACCTATACTATAAGAAATGTTAAAGTCTTTCATGCAGAAGGAAAATGATACTAGGTGGAAATATGTATCTACAGAAAGGAATTAAGAGGGCCAGAAATGGTAGCGAAAAGGATAAATATCTTTTTAAAAATCCTCATTATTTAAAGTCTTTAAAATGAAATTTGACTAATCACTACAATAACAAAACAAAAAGTTACAAGTAATGAGCTGACAAAGGATATAAAATAGAATCAGAAAAATGCTTGACTAGGCCGGGCACAGTGGTTCATGCCTGTAATCCCAGCACTTTGGGAGGCCAAGGCAGGCGGATCATGAGGTCAGAAGTTCGAGACCAGCCTGACCAACATGGTGAAACCCTGTCTCTACCAAAAATTAGCCAGGTGTGGTGGCACATGTCTGTAATCCAAGCTACTCGGGAGGCTGAGGCAGGAGAATCGCTTGAACCTGGGAGCAGAGGTTGTGGTAAGTCAAGTTGGTGCCCTTGCACTCCAGGCTGGGCAACAAGAGCTAAACTCCATCTCAGAAAAAAAAAAAAAAAAAATGCTTGATTAATCAAAAGAAGGCAGAAAACAGGGAAAAGGAAACAAACAGCAGGTGGGACAAATAAAAAAATACTAGACTCAAAACAAGTCATAATCATAATGACATTAAATGTAACAGGTCTGAACATGCCAATTTAAAATCAGAGATTGGTAGATTGAATAAAAATGTAAGACACAACTATATGCTATCTATTAAAAAAATGCATGTTAGTTTTAAAGGCACAAATAAAATAAAACTAAAAGATGTGACAAAGATATGCCACGTTAACTTTAGTGGAAAGAAAGCCAGAGAGGCTAAATTTGGAAGAGAAAAATTAGATTTTAGAGCCAAAAATATCACCATAGATAAAGAAGGATATTTAATAGTTATAACTGGCCGGGCGCAGTGGCTCACACCTGTAATCCCAGCACTTTGGGAGGCCGAGGCGGGAGGATCACCTGAGGTCAGGAGCTCGAGACCAACCGGGCCAACAAGGTGAAACCCATCTCTACTAAAAATACACAGATTAACTGGGCATGGTGGCAGGTACCTGTAATCCCAGCTACTCCGGAGGCTGAGGCAGGAGAATCGCTTGGACCCGGGAGGCAGAAGTTGCAGTGAGCTGAGATCGCGCCATTGCACTCCAGCCTGGGGGACAAGAGCGAGACTTCGTCTCAAAAAAAAAAAAAAAAAGAGTTATAACTTAGTCAATTACATAAGCGGACATAAAAATCATACATGTTTATGTATTTAATAGAAGAGATACATGGAGCAAACCCTGATAGAATTGCAAAGAGAAATATTCAAATCCACAAATACGGTAAGGGATTTTAGTATTCTTCTCAATGTAAGCAGAAAAGTCAAAATGATATAAAGCATATTTGAACAACACAATCAACGAACTAGACCTTACTGACATTTATAGAACACTCTAACCAACAATAGGAATGTACATTCTTCTCAAATACATATGGAACATTTACCAATATAGACCATATTCTGTGGAAAAAAACATCTCCCTGTAAATTTTAAAGGATTCAAGTCATACAAAGTATATTTTTAGATGACAATGGAATTAACTAAGAAATCAATAATACAAAGACTCTGGAAAATCCCTAAACATTTGGAAACTAAATAACAAACGTATAAATAACTCATGTATCATAGGATTAAATCAAAAGGGAAATTAAAAAGTATTTTTAAGCTGGGCACGGCAGCTCACGCCTGTAATCCCAGCACTTTGGGAGGCCGAGGTGGGCGGATCACAAAGTCAGGAGATCAAGACCATCCTCGCCAAAATGGTGAAACCTCGTTTCTACTAAAATACAAAAAATTAGCTGGGCGTGGTGGCACGCACTTATAGTCCCAGCTACTCGCAAGGCTGAGGCAGGGGAATTGCTTGAACCAGGGAGGTGTAGGTTGCAGTGAGCCAAGATCATGCCACTGCACTCCAGCCTGGCGACAGAGCAAGACTCCGGTCTGAAAAAAAAAAAAAAAAAAAAAGTATTTTCAGCCTAATGGAAGATGAAAATGCACTATATTAGAATTTGTGGGATGCTGTTAAAGAAGTACTTAGGAGGAAATTAATAGCAATGAATATCTACATTAGAAAAGAAGAAGGATTTCAAATCAATGACCTTATGTTCATCCTTAGAAACTAGAAAAAGTGAAAATCCCAAAGTAAGCAGGAAAAAAGGGAATAATAATCAAAATGGAAACTAATGTAAGAGAAATGATAAAAACAACAGGGAAAATCAACGAAACCAAAAGCTGGTTCTACAAGATCAGTAAAATTGATAAACCTCTAATGAGAGCGATCAGGAAAAAACAAAAAGAAAGAAAGACAAAAAAAAAACCACAGGCCAGGGGCGGTGGCTCACGCCTGTAATCCCAGCACTTTGGGAGGCCGAGGTGAGTGGATCACCAGGTCAGGAGATCGAGACCATCCTGGCTAACATGATGAAACCTTGTCTCTACTAAAAAATACAAAAAATTAGCTGGGCACGGTGGCACACACCTGTAGTCCCAGCTACTCAGGAGGCAGAGGCAAGAGAATCACTTGAACCCGGGAAGCGGAGGTTGCAGTGAGCCGAGATCGTGTCACTGCACTCCAGCCTAGGCAACAGAGCAACACTCTGTCTCAAAAACAAAAACAAAAACAAAAACAAAACAAAACAAACAGAAAAAAAAAACTCCACAAAATTGACTATTTCCTTCTAAATGTGGCAGCAGCTAGCAGCTACTACTCAGTTTTGATTGATTGGTGCCTCTAGGGAATGCGAATATCAAGTTACCAAATTTTCTGATTTTCAAGAGAAGTTTGAAGTTCCTAATTTTACATGAAATCTACTGAGTTTTATCCATAAAATGTTGGCAACTGATGCAAAACTTTCAGCACTGTGATAACCAAACTCAACCTGTTTATAGGCCTCCAGTTAACAAACTCTGTATTGAGTACTGGGTAGTTGTTGAATAAACAATTGTAGACAGACGTTGAGTTTGAAATATTTCATTTCTTAAAAAAGACTGCTAGAATTAATTCTAGCTGTAATACTGAATTTTATGTAATTATACAAGTTAACACACCTCTACCCTGTCTTATCTTGTCCTCACTCAGTGGTTGTCAATCTTGGCAGCTCAAGTCATCTGGGGAGCTTTTAAGAACACTGATGACTATGTCACTTCCCTGGAGATTCTGGTTTGGCCTGGGCTGCAGCCAGGTTATTGGGATATGTTTTAAACTACTCAGGTGTTTCTAATTTGCAGCCACAGATAAGAAACTTTGACATAGACTGAGATAACAATGAGTGATCAATAAGGTAAATACCAATTTAATCTCAGGAAAAGGAGGGCATGATTTACTCAAAGGAAACTCAATTTTAAATACTTCTTTTTAACCCCAATATAAACTCTTTTAGGGTGATATTTTCAACTTGTTCTCAAATATATTGTTTACACTCACTAGTTTGATGATCACCACACATTCCCTAATTCATTCATCCGTGTATTCAATGCTTTGTACTCTGTATTAGGTGCTAGGATTCCAAGAAGATGAGGTATGATTCCCTGACTTTCAGGTACCACAATCTAGTAGTGGGAGTCAACATGTACACAAATCCTCTTCCTTGTTATACTATACTATGTTCTTGTCATTGCTCCTCAGCATGTAGTTGGTTCTTATTTCCCCCTGCAATTTCTTCCATTATCATAAATAACCTCAAGATTTATTTGGATTATCCATCCAAATTTAGTCTCAAAGTTCCTTGATGCCCACAACCCCAACAACTCCTATGCCCTTTACTATACATTCAATTTAATATAACTTGCTTCTCAAAATTCACCAGCGATGACTTTCTTCAAAATTTGATACCATTCTCTTTTATTTCTGCTATTTGGCACTCTTAGCCTATGTCCCCTTCTTCTTCATGTCCTCCTAGGAGTGTCACACTTTAGGTACATACTGTATTTCAAGGACAATTCCAATTTATTAGTTATGATTTCCTGAATTAATATGTTGAGAAAAAAAATTGAGGTCGTACCTGAGATCAAAAAGTAGTGTCTGCCCATGGATATAGGAGGGGTATGGCAATATACTTGCTTTCCTAGTTTTTATGCTACACCTCGGTCGGGCGCAGTGACTCACGCCTGTAATCCCAGCACTTTGGGAGGCCAAGTCAGGCGGATCACCTGAGGTTGGGAGTTCGAGACCAGCAACGACCAACATGGGGAAACCCTGTCTCTACTAAAAATACAAAATTAGCCGGGCGTGGTGGTGCATGCCTGTAGTCCCAGCTACTCAGGAGGCTGAGGCAGGAGAATTGCTTGAACCTGGGAGGCAGAGGTTGCGATGAGCTGAGATCAAGCCATTGCACTCTAGCCTGGGCAACAAGAGCAAAAAACTCCATTTCAAAAACAAAAACAAACAAACAAACAAAAAAAGCTACATCTCCAGACCTCAGCATTAACAAAATCACACATGTAGTAAATACAAAATTCTGACATCAGCTACCATGTTCCAAACTTTTGAACTCTCATGGCATTTTGATAATGGAATTTATGTTATTATACATCTTATAGTAGCTATTTGTATACCTACTTTATCCTTCTTACTTTTTGACAAACTCCTTGAAGACAAGCATAATGGCTTACTTCTGTTTCCCCTGCAACACTTAGGATGACACAAAATGACAATAGAAACTGCATTTATTGGGTGCCAGGCACTGTGATAAGGCACCTTAATAACAAAATTATCTCATTTAACTATCACAACTACTTTGTGAAACAGACACTATCCCTACTCTTTTACAGATGAGGAAACATAGTTTCTAAGAGGTTAAATGACTTGCTTAAGGTCAATTAACTAATAAATAGTAAACTTTGGACTAGAACCTAGATCTGACATCAACCCCCACAGCCTTTACTTTGTCCACAGAATTTGCAGAGCCATAATAACATTTCAAAGAATACAAAAACAAGCATTAACATAGTTTAATATACTTTAATTTCTTAGGCTGGATGGTGAGTACATGGGACTGCATTGCACCATTCTGTATACCTTTTTACATCTTTAGTGTGCTACAATATTTTTAATATTACTGATCACAAGAATGTTAGATAACTGAATCCTATCTCTTATTAAATGTATCAAGTCACTTTATAACACCTGTTAACTTCACTTTAACAATTTTATCAAGGATTATTCAGATACCAAATGCTCTTATGTGACATACCATTGGCTACCATGTGCATGATATATGCAAATTTGTATCTGAGGCAATTTAACAATATCGAGGTCTATATGAATGACAAGAATGAAACATCAAAGGGGTAGGATAAAGGCCGGGCGCGGTGGCTCAAGCCTGTAATCCCAGCACTTTGGGAGGCCGAGACAGGCGGATCACAAGGTCAGGAGATCGAGACCATCCTGGCTAACCGGGTGAAACCCCGTCTCTACTAAAAAAATACAAAAAACTAGCCAGGCGAGGTGGTGGGCGCCTGTAGTCCCAGCTACTCGGGAGGCTGAGGCAGGAGAATGGCATAAACCCGGGAGGCGGAGCTTGCAGTGAGCTGAGATCCAGCCACTGCACTCCAGCCTGGGCGACAGAGGGAGACTCCGTCTCAAAAAAAAAAAAAAAAAAAGAGGGTAGGATAGAATCCAAGAAATATGAAACCTAATGAACTACATTGGACACAGACTGAAGAAAAACTAGTAAACAAAGGAGGAATGGGTTGTTATTTTAGACCCCAGAAAAATGGTACAGGAAAATAAAAATTGAACATTAAATTCCTTTTGGCAGCAGCGATAAGCATGTTAGGCTCCTTGACATAACTACTAAGAATCACTTGGCTATGACTCTTATTTGTTCACCAAGGAAGCTTCTTAATAAAATTTGTTTTCCTATGTAGACAGGAAGAGAACATGTGAATGCAAAGATGCAAATCATTAGTCCATTTGCAAACTAAAATTCTCATTTAGAATTGCCAGTCAGGTTTTGGTTCTAGAACAAAATGGAGAAGATGCACTTCTCCCTATTCTTCCCACTAAATATAGCTAAAAACCCTGACATAGTATATAAAACCTATATAAGAAGGTTTGGAAAGGTAGAGAGAAGAAACCTGACCAACTAGGAACTTCAGAACATGAGGTACAACACAGAAGTGAGACTGTTGATTTTCCTTTTGCCTTACATATCCAAGTCTGGGTACTGCAGAATCTAGAAACCCAGAAATGCTAAGGGCACAGATTAAAAAAAAAAAAAAAGCCCAAGAAAAGCCTTGTCTTTCCAGCCAAAGAATCAGGAAAGGATCAGCATAACAATATGGAAAACTTTAGAAAATAACCACCCTACTCCAGCCAAATATCGTGGCAAAGAATGTGGCCTTACTCCACCTCTGGATTAACAAAGACCAAGTGGGGAGCTTAGACTTGCATCCTCACCTGGCTATAACAAGGCACTACTTCTCCCGCATCGGAGTGGTTTCAGAGGAAGATGAATGGGAGGCTGTGACATTCATCCCCACCTGGTAATAAGGAGGCATTCCCCCATGGTTTCAGTAGAGGCCATATTGTAAACAGTAATGAGATACCCCCTATAACACCGAGACAGAGTAATTCAGTGTTGGCCTTGTGGGGATTCCTACCCTTTTCCCGGTAGTGATGAAGAACTCCTACTTCTCTGGGTATCAAGGGAGGCTGAGTGGGGAATCTGAGTAGGGAACACTCACCTAGCAGTTATAGGGCAACACTCCTTCTTTCCCCACTGATATGGTGTCAGAGAAGTTCTGCTGAAACAAAAGATTTAAATAATATCCAGAGTCTCATAACATAAAAACACTGAGGCTCACGCCTGTAATCCCAGCACTTTGGGAGGCCGAGGCAGGCGGATCATAAGCTCAAGAGTTCGAGACCAGCCTGGCCAACATGGTGAAACCCTACCTCTACTAAAGATACAAAAAATTAGCCGGACATAGTGGCAGCCACCTGTAATCCCAGCTACTCGCAAGGCTGAGGCAGGAGAATTGCTTGAACCAGGGAGGCGGAGGTTGCGGTGAGCTGAAATCACACCATTGTACTCCAGCCTGGGCAACAGGGCAAGGCTCCGTCCCAAAAAGAAAAAAACGCTGAGATGACACAGATGTTGGCATTATCGGACAAGTACTTTAAAGCAGCCATCATATAAAGGTTTCAATGTGCATTTACAAACACGCTTGAAACAAATAAAAAATAGAAAGCCTCAACAAAGAAATAGAAGACATAAAGAAAACTCAAAGATACATTTTAGAACTAAAAATGTAAAAACCAAAATTTTAAAAATCACTGGATGAACTCAAAAGCAGAATAGAGAAGACAGAAGATTGAATCAGTGAGCTTGAAATAGAATAATAAAAATTACCTAATATGAACAAAGAGAGAAAGTATACTGGGGAAAAAAGAACAGAACCTCAGGTACTTGATTGACTATTACCAAAGACCTAATATTCCTGCCATCATAGCCTCATAGGAAGCAAGAAAGAGAGTGGAACTGGAAGCATATTCGAAGAAATACCAGTAGAAAAATTTTCAAATTTGGGGGGAAAATTCCTGAAAGCAGCAACGGACAAGTGATGCATTATCTATACAGAGGAAACAATTAGGTTGACAGTGGATTTCTCATCAGAAACCATGATGTCTAGAAGGAAGTGACAAAGCATTTTTCAAGTGCTACAAGAAATGAGCTATTAATCTGGAAATCTATATCCAGTGAAAACATCTTTCAGAAAAGAAGAGGAAACCAAGATAGTCTCAGATTTAAAGAAAACTAAGAGAATTTGTCACGAAGAGACCTGCCCTGAATGAACGGTTAGAGAAAATAAACAGAAAAGAATGATAAAGGAAGGAATCTTGGAACATCAGGAAGGAAGAAAGAACAATGAAAAGAGCAAAGTTAGGGGTAAATACAATCCACTTTTCTTCTCTTTAGTTTTCCAAATTATGTTTGACAATTAAAATACAAGTTATAGCATTGTCTTGTATGGTTCATAAAGTGTTTAGAAAAATATTAATGTTTAAGATGATTGTATCATAAATAGGGGAGGCAAAGGGAATTAAAGCCTAGGAAGTTTTCTACACTTCACTTGAACTGGTGAAATGAGGACATGGGTAAACTATAATAAGAAATGTATGTATAATGCAATAATATCTATAATATATAATGTAATACCTAAAGCAACAACTAAAAAGTCTATACAAAGAAATACACCCCAAAATAATAGAGATAAATCAAAATGACAAAATGATAAAAATGAGTGAACATCCAGTCCATGGACTCACTTTTTTCCCTGCTCCTTCCTGCTAAGTACAACTACATACTATGTAATGAATACAAGAAGCAATCAAAAAAGATCTCTGAAAGGTGGAAAGAAGAAGGCAAACTAGTAAGGGATCCCAGGACTGTGGGAGCAACCTGTAGGAGTTGGGTGTCTTATGACTCCCCCCAGGTCAACAGAATAAGGCAACCCAGGCTCAACATTTCCCAAACACCAAACTAGCTACAACAGAAAGCCCAGGCAGGCTCATTTCTTCCCTGAATTGAACTTAAATGCCATCATCAATACCAACAGAGCTTGATAGCAGTGGCCAGGGGGATCCGCTGACAGTAAGGGGCCAGGGAGAGTGCTTTCTTTTCTTCTCTGTTGGGCTATCCTTTATCACCAGAGATAGGCTGCAACAGTGTAGCGGAATCCAGCATATTCCCACCACAACAAGCAGCTTCACCCAGAAACCTATTCATTTCCAGGGCTGGGACACCCTAGACAAGGATTTTTAAAGGTGCCATCATAAAAATACTTCAACAAGAAATTTGAAATTCTCTCGAAGCAAATGAAAAACTAGAAACTCTCAGTCAGAAATAATATAATATCCGAATTAAGAAACACTTCCTGGATAAGCTCTAGTGGAGAAGACAGAGGATAGAATTGGTGAAGTGAGGACCTATCAATAGAATTTATCTAATCTGAACATAGAAATAGGCCAAAAACAAATAAAACCGTCTCAGGAACTTTTGAGAAGATAGGCTACTGTTTACAAGAAACTCAATTCAAATTAAATGACATAGGTAGATTAAAGTGAAAGCATGGAAAAAGATATACGCTGCAAACATCACCAAAAGGAAGTTCTATGACAAAAAAGCCAGTACAGTTAATAAACCTCTTGATAGCAAAACAAAATAAAAAAGCACAAATCACCAATATTGGGAATGAAATGAGAAACCACTGTAGAGCTTACATAATCAAAAAGATAATAAGTAACAGTATGGACAGCTTTATGTTCATTCATTTGACGGCATAGAAGAAAAAGACACATTCCTCAAAAAAATCACAACTTACCAAAACTCAACCAAGATAAAATACATAATCTGACAATCCTATAACCATGAAAGATATTGAATTTTTAATTTAAAAGCTTCAGAGAAAGGAGTCTCCATGCGAAGATGGTTTCACTGGAGAAGTCTACCAAACATTTAAAGAATTAAAACCAACATACACAATCTTTTCCAGAAAATAAAAGAGGAGGCAACACTTCTTGATCATTTTATGATTTAAATATTACCCTAATTCCAAAACCAAACAAAAGCAGTACAAAAGGGGAAAACTACAGGCTGTTATTATTATTATTCGAGATAGGGTCTCACTCTGTCACCCAGGCTGGACTGCAGTGGCACAATCACGGCTCACTGCAGCTTCCATCTCCCAGGCTTGACCGATCCTCCTGCCTTAGCCTCTCAAGTAGCTGGAACCACAGGTGCACACCGCAATGCCTGGCTAATTTTTTGTATCTTTGGCGAGACAGGGTTTTCCTATGTTAACCAGCCTAGTCTCAAACTCCTGGGCTCAAGTAATCCTCCGGCTTCAGCCTCCCAGAGTTCTGAGATTACAGGTGTGAGCCACCATGCCCAGCCAGACCATTATTTTGAATGAACCTAGATGTTTTTAAAAAACCCAACAAAATATTAAAAATAGAATCCAAAGATGTATAGAAATAATTAGAAACCATGATTAAGAGGGATTTTCTCACCACTCCAGCCCCAGCAGTAACACAAACAGTATAAATGCTTGACACATTCATCACATTAATTAATTAATTAATTTTTACTGGACCATTCTCTCCATCCAGCAGTCCCGAAGTCAGGTAAAACTCACCATGACTAAAAATTGACTTACTGATTTATATGCTCCTCTGCCTGTCTAGCACAGTGCCTAGAACACAGTCAATATTACTACAAATAATCAATATTTATTGAAAGAATAAATGTATCAGTTAAAGGCAGATTACCACTATCTCACCACGTAAGCCAAAACTGAGAGGCAATAGTGACCAATGACATAGACTTTAGAGTCAGGTAGAGTTGCATTCAAATTCACCTGTCCCATTTATCAGACGTGTGAACTTAAACAATGTCCTTAATATCTCTGAATTCTCAATGAATTTTTTCCTCACCACCCAACTGCTTAATCAATGCCATTGCCGGGCGCGGTGGCTCAAGCCTGTAATCCCAGCACTTTGGGAGGCCGAGACGGGCGGATCACGAGGTCAGGAGATCGAGACCATCCTGGCTAACACGGTGAAACCCCGTCTCTACTAAAAAATACAAAAAACTAGCCGGGCGAGGTGGCGGGCGTCTGTGTTCCCAGCTACTCGGGAGGCTGAGGCAGGAGAATGGCGTAAACCCGGAAGGCAGAGCTTGCAGTGAGCTGAGATGTGGCCACTGCACTCCAGCCCGGGTGACAGAGCCAGACTCCTTCTCAAAAAAAAAAAAAAAAAAATCAATGCCATTTAGGTTTTTATGGGTTTTGTCTCTGTAGCACTTCACTTCCAGCCCCAACAGCTATTTCAGTCAGGTTAACCTAGATTAGGCTGTTGTAATAAAATATAACATTTTCTTGGTCAGTAGCTTAACACAGCAATGTTTGTTTCTTGTTCACTGTACTTGTTTATCATGAATCAGAAGGGGTATGTGATACACATTGAGCTCATTCAGGAACACATAATGATGGAGACTATACTCTCGGAACTTTACCAGTTATAGCAGTAGGGAGAAGAAAGCATGGAAAAACACTCAACAATTCTTAATTGCTCCCAAAAGGAAATGACCATTTTTAAAATTTCATTCATATTTCATTTACCAGAGAAAAGAACATTGCTATGTCTAACTTCAAGAGGACAAGAAAATGTGACATTCCCTTTTGTGCAGAATTTCCCAGATTCAAAATTGGTGAGGAGTGGTAATATCTATCACATATTTGTTTAAGAAACACTTAATAAATATTTGTCTTCCATGGCATATCTGATTCATCAGCACATTCTGTCAGCTCTATCTTCAAATGTATCCTGAATCTGTACACTTTTCCTATCCTCTATTAACCTCTGTCACAGACTGGGTTCATTGGGATACAGATAATGAGACAGAGTAGGAGTGTCAAAATTTATTTGGGACTGTATGTATTAGTCAGAGTTTTTCAAAGAAACTGAACCAATATGAGATATATAAAGAGATTACAGACACTCCTCAACTTACCATGGGTTTATGTCTAGATAAACTCAGTGTAATTTAAAAATATCATAAGTAAAAAATGCATATAATACACCTACCTACTGAGCATTATAGCTTAACCCAGTCTACCTTAAGTGTACTCAGAACACTTACATTAGCCTAAAGTTGGCCAAAATAATCTAGCATAATACATATTCTATAATAAGGTGGTGGATATTTCATATAAGTTTGTTGAATACATTACACTGTATAGTATTATTTGTTTACCATTGGGATTATATGGCTGGTTGGGAGCTGTGGCTCACTGCCACTGCCCAGCAACATGGGAGAGTATCATACTGCATATCACTAGCCCAGGAAAAGATAAAAGTTCAATTTTGAGACAGGGTTTCCCTGTCACCCAGCTGGAATGCAGTGGCATGATCGTGGCTCACTGCAGCCCCAACTTCCTGGCCCCAAGTGATCCTTCCATCTCAGCCTCCTGAGCAGCTGGGACCACAGGTTCATGTCATCATGCCTGACTAATTAAAAAAAATTTTTTTTTTTGTAGAGACAAGTTCCTGCTATGTTGCCCACGCTGGTCCTGAACTGCTAAACCAAGCTATCCTCCTAACTCTGCCTCCCAAAGTGTTAGAATTACAGGCATGAGACACCGCGCACATCCAAAATTTCAAAATTTGAAGTATTTGAAGATCCTGAAGTAGCTAACAAGTGGAAATTGTCAGCTAACCACACTTTTCTCAGTTGGATGGCAAGTTCCACTTTAAAGAAGGATTCCAGAAGTGCATCTCCATATGTGCCGCAGGCATCATGATCTAAGCCACCATCATTTCTCATTTGAGTAATTGAGTAGCCTTTTACCTAATTTCCCTATCACTGTAGTCCCTCACCTCCCACTCTTGAGTCAGTACTCCTCACAACAGCCAGAAAAATCCTGTTCAAATGTAAGTTAATTTCCTACTTTGCTCAACAATTTCCAATGGCTCTCCACCTTGCTCAGATAAAAAACTTACTACAGTGAACATCAGGGGCTCACATGATCAATGACAGTATTTTCTATTTTTCCACAGGTCATATATCAACTTTTCAGAGAGACCTTGACTATCATACCAAAAATGGCACCCACTCTAATTATCTATCACCATACCATGTTATTTTACACGAAATCTTATCAGTACTAAACCTCATATAGACCTATTAATATATTGTATTATCTACTAATATAGTGTATACTTACACACTAACATGAACATATGTAAAACAAAATGTAAAGTCTGAGAGAATACAAATCATATCAGGTTTGTTCTCTGCCACATCCCTACCTTCCAGAACAATGTGCAGTATCTAGGAGTTGCTCAATAAATATTTGTTAAGGGACTTAGTTATTTCTTATGTTATCTTTTCTGACTAAAATGGAATTTCCATGAGGACCAGGACTTGGAGAGTTTTAACTTTGGATCCTAGATCAACTCAATAATTATTTGCAGAATAAAGAAATGATGAATACTGAGTGTCCACAATGTACTAGGCCTCCTAATAGATGCTGGTCTATAGCAGTGAGCAAGGAAGACTGGTATCTACCCTTAAAGATATTAAATAAATAAAGAGTAACACAAACGAATGTATATTACTAAGGCACTATCAGAGAATACACCCAAATTTTGCAAAACGAGTTGGGAAAACATCCTAAAGAAAGTGATATTTATGCTGAGAACTTCAAGATGGGGAGGGGCTAGCTAGGTCAAAGAAGTGAAGAGAACAATGTTGTAGGCAGAAGGAATAGTATGTGCAAAGTGCCTGTGGCAGGAAAGAAAATGGAATGTTGATAAACTGAAAGAAGATCAGCATGTGTATATGCTGATGTCCTCCAACCAAAGAGTACCAGGAATGCACAAGTAGTTAAATAAGTTGGGTTTACTATTCATGGCAATAAAGGACAAAGTATGTCAGGAAGAACAATTGTGTTTCAGAAAGTTCATGATAGAAAGAACCTGTTATGGGATTTGGGATTTGATTGGGTGATTCTGGTATTTATGTCCATCTGGAGAACAACATGGTCTAGCCATCAGCAAGAGGCCATGCTACTAGCAACACAGAAGCTTACGTGTAAGTGTCATACCAGTGCCCAGATGTCAGGGACAAATTTTTCCCCATATAACTCAAAAGCAGAGAGATTTGGACACAATTGGCACAAGATCCTGGAGAGGTGGGCAGGGCCAGGCTATGCAGGGCCTGGAAGACCACGAAGACCATATTAGTGGAGTTGACTTTGATGCAAATTGCAAAGGGAAGCAGAGAACTGGTGCACTCTGATGAGGTTTAGTACTGATAAGATTAAACCTACGTGTCAGGAATGGTAGAGGGCCTATGATTTTATCCTACTTGCAAGTTTACAAGTTAATTCGCCACAGATTGACATGCTGGCAGAAGACAGAAACCCTCTGGGTCAGAGGCAAAGGACTTTATTCCTTTCAACAAAAGTAGTTGCCAGAGCCTCCTGTTTGCACTGGCTCTATATGCCCTCTAAGCCCCACGGGGGCGATGACGGTGGACTTGCGTGGATGCTTACACTTGCTGAGAGTCGTGTTATAAGAGAGGAATACTGAGCTTGGGAGATCCTATGCCTTTCTTGGGAGTGGGAGCAATCATGCTCTCTGTGGGGGTGTTACCTCATCTCTCAAGCATCCCTGTTTGTTGCTCACTAAAAGAGAACTCTGAGAAATCTCCCAGGTAAAGAGTGGGGGGACTTTGAATTATTGCTGTACTCAGCAAAAGCATAAAGGAATGCTCAGGGCTCCCAGCAGATTTCCTCTCCCAACACTGTGTCTTTAAAATGTTAACATTTGGAGAACTGGCTCAGTACCATGGAGAAAACTGACACTGAATGACTGGCCTGCACCATATATGAATCATCCCTATCACTCCACAAACATGTTATGATCTCTCCCCTGTTAACCTCCACATCCCCCTCTGGCTACCACCCCACCCCACCACCCTATAAATGGAATGCAAGGAAGGGAACATACCCTGGAGTATCTCGGATTAGCAGAGCATGGACAGGGATGATGGCACTGTGGTGAATGAAAAGAAGAGCTACTCAAACCCATAAGGAAGGTAGAGCAGGCAGAGGCAAAGAGGATGGTGTTCTGGGTTGAGGACAGGAAAGAAGGCTAAACCTGTTATGCCCAGACCGTTTGTTCCCCAAAGAAGACCACCAGAGTCCAGTGTCAAAGCCAAGCGGCAAGGATCTTTACTACAAGTTCGAACCTGGTCCCTCCATTCCACAGCATACAAGAGGGCCCCGAACAATGCGAGTGTTTGCTTTTTATAGCCTGAAAGTTACAGGAGAACAAAGAAATTCTTTTGGTTCCCACGCTTTCAGTAAAACCTTGAACGGCTGTCTCCTTATCGGAGACTTTCTAGGTGGTGTTTGTACTGGGCTCAGGGAGTTTGAGAGATATATGGCGATATGTGGTGGGATGGGAGGATGGGATGTGTTTGTACTGAAAGGACACAAAGATAGATGTGTACCCGCCCCCCCCACTACACCTTTTGTTCTGCTCTCTAATCTTTGCACATACCAGAGATTTCATAAGTTCTGTGAGTACCTGTCTTTCTGCACGTACCAGAGATTTTGTTTTGCACATACCAGAGATTTCGTAAGTTCTACGAGTACCTGTTTTTCTGCACGTACCAGAGATTTTGTAAAGGTCACAAGACGTGTTTAAGTAAGATAAACTCTTGCTGCCATAAACCTGCTCTCCCGCCTCAAAGGTTGAACCGAAATATCAGAAATGGCGGGAACCAATCATAGTTAGCCAAATCGCCTTGTTCAAACACTAGCCAATCATATATCTGATTTGTATAATAACTCTATGCCCACTTTTCTTAGACTATATAACACTGCTCGGAGCTCAGTGGGGGAGCTCTCCTGCCCGTCTCGTTTTGCGAGCGAGGGAGAGTTCCAGGTTCGAACCTGTAATAAAGATCCTTGCTGCTTAGCTTTGACTCTGGACTCTGGTGGTCTTCTTCGGGGAATAAACGGTCTGGGCATAACAGTACTAGGCTCAGGGAGTTTTGAGCCCGGGGCTGAGGAATGTGCCCAGCTCCTTTCAAACCTATGACCACTCCTGTCCCATGGAAGCATGAAAATGGCACACCAATAGGTGTTCTTAGTTTGAAGACAGGATGTGTTTCTGGTGCAAATCGGACAATACCCAGAAGATAGGCACCAACTCTTCCCACCAACTTCCAAGCCTGACCCTTAGCGAAAGTCTCACCCTCCTTTTCCTAAGGGAGACAGATCTCCTTGATATGTTGGTTGCCTTTGGGACTCAGGTCCTTGACCCCGCTTCTGGGAACCACAGGTACCTCACTGGGACCAACTTCTTCCCAGTTGGATCCATAACAGTCAGATACTTTGTTGTGAACTGACTGAGATGATCTGCACGTGGGTGGCCTAGTTGGACTTTATGGATGGATGAGACAATTCCTCTCCTACTAAAGGAAGAATAGCCCTGTTTAATCTGGTGTTCCATGATTTTGTCTCTTGTGATGTTGGCATGTGTTCATGATACCAACTTTACACTATTTCACAATGTATTTCATAGTTTATATTTCATATGTAGTATTCACAAGTTGTTAATTGATCAAGTAATACCAATCATAGTCTCATTAATAATTTAATAGTGTCAATGAAGAGAGGCAGACTCTGTACAATATTTGGAGAGATTTATTCTGAGCCAAATATGAGTGACCATAGCCCATGACACAGCCCTCAGGAGGTCCTAAGAATATGTGCCCAAGATGGTCGGGGTGCAGCTTGGTTTTATACATTTTAGGGAGACATGACACTTCAGTCAAATACATTTAAGAAATACATTGGTTCGGTCCAGAAAGGTGGGACAATTTGACGTAGGGGGAGGGGGCTTCCAGGTTACAGGTAGATTTAAAAATTTTCTGGTTGACAATTGGTTGAGTTTATCTAAAGACCTGGGATCAATAGAAAGGAAATGTCTGGGTTAAGATAAAGAACTGTGGAGAGCAAAGTTCTTATTGTGCAGAGGAAGGTTTCAGAGAGAAAAAATTGTAAATGTTTCTCATCAGACTTAAGGTCTGTGTTGATGTGAATGCCAGAGAGGTACGATGAGGCATGTCTGAACTCCACTTCCCATCATGGCCTGAACCAGTCCCTCAGGTTAAATTTTAAGTGTGCCCTGGCCTAGGAGGAAGTCCATTCAGATGTTTGGGGGTGGTGCTTAGAATTTTATTTTTGGTTTACATTCTCCTCCTTCTTGACAAGATTTGCCAGAGGCAACATCAATAGCCAGTAAAGTTTTATTTTCTCTTATAGCATTGCTGGGGTGGCAGGGCTGCCCTCCCTGCGTCCATCCTGTCCTTCGGTGGGAGTCCCTATGGCCAAGGGCCTTAAGAGTAAAAAGACTTACAGCCAATTAATTGTTATAGGCCAGATAAGATGAACGTGGACAGGTATTTATTATCTCTTAAAATTATTATTATTTTAGGTAAAAAGTCAGCAAACAAAAACCAAAGGCAAGGTTACAAAACTGACTGTAACTTTTATGCGTTGACCTACTGTAAGTTTGGATTTAGTTACAGATTTATAGCAATTAGCTATACAAATCATAAGCATTGCTCTGAATAAAATTTGTTTTAATATATTTATCTTCTCAACTCATAACTGGGAGTATTATATCCAGGAAGCATTATCACAAGGTATATTTCTTCTGTCACAAATGTTTTCTTTTAATTCTATAGGAAGCAAAAAATGCTTTATGGTTGGGGTGGATGCAAAAGTGACACATAATAGCTTAGAAGACAAAGTCCCTTGTTTTACCAGCTCTTTAGGCATCTTTGTATCTATCCTTGCTTTGGAAGGTCTGACCTTGACCTAATTTTATTCCTCAAAACCAGCCCTTACTATCTCTCACACCCACCTCTTCTGAGACAATCCCTGGGCCTGGGGGGATGGTGCTTGCATAGTTTTAGCAGCAGGGCATTTGCAGTGAAAAACAGATCAGACTCAGTGGAAGGCCAAATGAGAGAGATTTGCATCTCTGTTCTTCAGAATACCATGATTTGGGTTTCCTTGGAAGTAAAACAAGGAGAGATAACAACATTAATGTATTGACAATCAAAGAATTTTTGTGTGTTTGAACAGAAAAAGGAACCTATTCCATTAGGGCATGAACTAAAGATATGAAAAAAAATTATAATCTAGTACTCTGTACAGGATTATTGTAGCCAAGAAATAATTCATGATTCAATCTGCACTTAAAAAAAGAAAAGTTAGGGCTGAAATCTAGTATCAAGTGTTACGCTTTTCCTTGGAAACAATTTCTTCTACTCTAGCCCTCCTTTTCTATTAAAGAGAAATTATAGTAAGACCAATTTGTGTGCAAAATAAGTTTTAGGCTTATTATACTTGGCCTGATTATTTGCTTAAAATGTAACAAGAATTCATTGGCCATATAAGCTCCTTTTAAGTTGGCTTTGCTGGAACTTTTTACCTAAAATATGTTATTTTAGTTAAAGTCTTGGTAAAATAACCAGTGTCTCCAATTGTTTCGTTTTAAAAGACTATTACTAAATTTATGCAAATAACTATATTGTCAGAAAATCACAACCCGAATTTTGGAGAACTCAGAGAGAAAGGTAAATTTGCTTACAAAAACATACTTCACCCAAATAACTCAAAAGAAAAAGATTTTTTTTTTGACCCTTCTTTAACCAGAGCAGCAGCTTTCAAACAAGATGTTTGTTCACCTTGGAAATGCCATTCGCAAGCCAAATAACTCATGAGAGCTGTCTATCGGGCACTGTAGAATCTAGCCGATCCTCACATAGAGAGAATTAGTCCTAAGGAAAAGAGAAGCTCTCTGCTTGTAAGTATCTTCTCCTTGTATCCCCAGGTAGCAAGATTCCATGTAAACCATTTTTATTTTACTCTTTTGGGCACCATTATTTTCATTCAGCCTAGGGGTAGCTTCAGTTAACATTTCATCGCAAGGCAGTAAATGTTCCTCAAGTGGAAATTCTCTAGTCCAGTCTTTGTCATTGGAAAGTACAGCCTTTTTGTATTAAGCCCCAATAAATACTTCACAAAGGGCTGTGAAGTAGGGGATTTGTCTCAGCTAACACTCCACCCTTTAGCCTATTTTGTAGGCTCAGGCAATCTTACTAGTTTTCATTTAGTGAGTCAGATTAACAGTTCTCAAAGAGCAGATGTACATGCCTTCAGTTTTATAGTACTAGATAGGGGAAATATCCCCCAGTTAGATACAATACTTATTTTCATAAGACATTTAGGTAAAGGGGTTACAGCTACTTTACATAAAGCCTGTTTAAACATCTTAAATTTCATAGTTCTATTAACCTGTATGTTTTTGTGTTCTGGTCCCAGGAACTTTTTTTTACTGTCCTCAGACCATTTTACTTTTTCTGGTGAAAAAGAATTTGTGTTCCTAGCAGGGAGCTGCATCTGTAAAACCCATGAGGGACAGTAAACTTGATAAGGCTTCTCAGACAGTCATATGATTCTGCAGGAGGGGCACCCATGTGAAAGAGGTCCCCACTTAACCCCAAAATTTACTATGACCAGGGTAATAGGCATATTTGGTGGGAGGATATCCCAGTTATCATAAAGCCAGTCCCACATGGCTTGCATATGAAGCATACTAACTGCTTCATCTGGGGTTCTCCACTTGGTATTATTTTACAGGGAGAGCTGGGTAGTCCCTTCTCAGGGCAAACAGACCTTACAGTGCCATTTTTCCAGTCCACTAGGCTGGTTGTTCTCTCCTCCTGTGCATTGGAATCACATACACTCATTAGTGATGGTTCAATAGTGAGCTGTGGGTTCTGGGTCAACCCAAACAAGCTTTTATATTCTGTAGCATTTAAAATTAAGGATTGTGTCCTTAAGATGGTTTTTTTAACCATCTATTATGGTAAAAGTTTCTCAAGAAGCTGATGATACCAATCTACAAAATGGAACAATTCCTTTACATTATACCCTCTGGTTTTACATTATACCCTCTAGTGTAGTTACTTGGTTTTGCCCTTCCCCCACATTGACTATCATTTTGGTAATCAAAGTTCTCAGAATTAACTTTTGTTGCTCTGGCTTAATTTTTCCTTTTATCCATTTAGTTTTATCTGTATAATTTTTCCTGTATTTTAAAGCAACTCTTAAATAGTTTCTTAATTAGAAAAAAAACCCTACATTTTATTTTTTAATTTATTTTTATTTTTATTTTTTGAGAGGGAATCTCACTTTGTGCCAGGCTGGAGTGCAGTGGCACAATGTCGGCTCACTGCAACCTCTGCCTCCCAGGTTCAAGCGATTCTCCTGCCTCAGCCTCCCGAGTAGCCGGGACTACAGGTGTGGGCCACCGCACCCAGCTAATTTTTGTATTCTTAGTAGAGATGGGGTTTCACCATGTTGGCCAGGATGGTCTCGATCTCTTGACCTCGTGATCCGCCCATCTCAGCCTCCCAAAGTGCTAGGATTACAGGTGTCAGCCACCGACCTACACTTTCTTTAGCAAAATCCATATCCTTGTGGTTTGTAAATTTCACCAAAAACATTTTTATGATCCTACAATTTTAACTTCTAGTAACCTGAACTCTCAGTTGAGGACAAAAAAAAAAAAAAAAAAAAAAAACAACCCTGAGATTACTTAATTTAACACGACATAACTTTAAGATTTTAAATTACTGGAGAGTTTTGAAATTAAATTTACCAAATTAATTTTACCAAAGATTATCAAAGTGATGTGAATTAAAAGGCATCTGAGCTAGCTTCTACCAGTCTAGTGAGTACTTACGTTTTTTTTAAAGTTACTTGATCAGAGCTTTTTCATAGAGTTTGGTAGTGAAGTATCACTTTCACATGACACATATAAAGATAGAGATATAGCAGGCATACAGAATTTAAAAAGGCAGATCCAAAATATATTTAATTTGCCTATTAGAAAAACTCTCCCTTACTTTAGATTTTAAATTTTATAGGTGCCAATAAAAGGTGAAGGAAAGTTATCATCCAAGGCCTTTTTAAAAGAAAGAGGTGAGCTTCTGAGATATCAATCTGAAAAATTTCAGACAGATTATAGAATTCACAAATTAAACATTTTTTGCTTTAAGAATAAATCAACATTTTAAATAAAATCTTGTTTTAACCAATCATTTAGTTTTGTATTAGTGTATGTTTAATATCAAAGTTTAATTTTAGAAAAACTTTATTATAATTTTCTTTAATTAAAGCCAATTAATCACCTAACATTTTTATAAATTCTTTTTTTTAATGACTCTATTATGACTTAGACCATTCAAGACATGTTTGAACTTTTCATTTTGTCCTAAATGTCCCTCTTCCTTGAAAAACCCAGTCATTTTATTTTAGGACAAAATTTCACCATACAAGATTATTTCTCATATAAAATTATTTTCCTTTTTTGACTTTCTTACCCAAAATACCTCTTTATAGCTATAATTTACAGTTCTAATTTACTGATTCCTTTCACCTTGTTTTATACTTAAGCTTTAAGTAACTTTGAATTAGGTAAAACGATTCACCTTTTAATAAGAATACATTTAAAAAATATTTTCTGACAATTTTTAAAATGGAAAATACCTAGACATTTAACTAATATCTACTATAATATAACCGTAGATTCTAAATTATATGACAAGTTTGTTTACAAGCATTTATTCCATTACATTTACCTGATTAATAGTTTACCTAGATTATTTATGAAAACTGTTGATAGTCATTATTTAAAGTGAATTCTTTGTTAACCATTTTTTTTTTTTTTTTTTTTTTTGAGACGGAGTCTCGCTCTGTAGCCCAGGCTGGAGTGCAGTGGCCGGATCTCAGCTCACTGCAAGCTCCGCCTCCCGGGTTCACGCCATTCTCCGGCCTCAGCCTCCCGAGTAGCTGGGACTACAGGCGCCCGCCACCTCGCCCGGCTATTTTTTGTATTTCTTAGTAGAGACGGGGTTTCACCGTGTTAGCCAGGATGGTCTCGATCTCCTGACCTCGTGATCCGCCCATCTCGGCCTCCCAAAGTGCTGGGATTACAGGCTTGAGCCACCGCGCCCGGCCTGTTAACCATTTTATAACCTATGAATTTCATGTGTTTACCTAAAAATAGGGAAACTTATGGTTAAATATAAAGGCACTTTTTTAAACCAATAACTCAGGATTTAGCTGTTTTCATTAAACCGACTATATTACATGTCTTATTTATCAAAAATTACACAAGTAAGATCCTTCTGTTTTGGGCTGGGTTTATAGTTTTATAACCCTTATGGCAAATCTTGACACTTTAGGTATTCTGTAGGAATAAATATGAAACCATTTGATTAATAACATGCAAACAAAAATGCTAACACTTCTTAAGACATTTTAAATATTATTTTACCAATAATTTTAAAGCCAGCTTATTTATTAAGTCATGTGAGCGTGAAAAAGCATTTGATTGGGCAGGGCGCGGTGGCTCATGCCTGTAATCTCAGCACTTTGGAAGGCCGAGGTGGGTGGATCACAAGGTCAGGAGTTCAAGACCAGCCTGGCCGAGATGGTGAAACCGTCTCTACTAAAAATACAAAAAAATTAGCTGGGTGTGGTCGTGGGCGCCTGTAATCCCACCCACTCGGGAGGCTGAGGCAGAGAATTGCTTGCACCCGGGAGGCGGAGTGACTTGCTCTGTCACTCTGCCTCCCAGGTGCAAGCAATTCTCGACTCGTCTCAAAAAAAAAAAAAAAAAGAAAGAAAGGAAAGGGAAAAGCATTTCACTTAAAATCTCTATTTTTTTCTTATAAAAAAATTTCTGATTAAAAAATGTTTAAGCCAATTAATTAGAGCACTTTCATATATTTTTAGTAGTGAAATATTATACACACAACACAAATACATAGACATATTAGGCATGCCAATAGAAGTACATTTTATTAGACTTTGCAATTCTTTTTTTTTTGAGACAGAATCTTGCTCTGTGGCCCAGGCTGGAGTGCAGTGGTGCCATCTCAGTTCACTGCAATGTCCACTACCTGGGTTCAAGCAATTATCGTGCCTCAGCCTCCCAAGGAGATAGGATTACAGGCATGTGTGGACCAACACACCCGGCTAATTTTTGTATTTTCAGTAGAGATGGAGTATCATCATGCTGGCCAGGCTGGTCTCAAACTTCTGACTTCAGGTGATCTGCCTGCCTCAGCCTCCCAAAGTGTTGGGAGGTCAGGCATTAGCCACCACGCCTGACTTAAATTCTTGATAACCTGTGTCCTTACCCTAAGCAGTTGTCAACTGAATAGCCCTAAATTTGCATATTAAAAGAAACAGCTCTTAGGTGAAAAATCAGATAGCAAAATTGACATCTGAAAGCACAGAGAGAAAAAGCCTGGTATGCTAGAGGGAAATAAAACAAATTTAATTGCCAAGTTAAGCATAAAAGTATAGAAATCTATCATAGGATTGTGTAAAGAGAGGAATTTTATTTAGATAGGTAGTTCTAATTTTATTCTCCATCTTTTAATTGGACCTCCGAGCTCTGGGGAAAGTCCACACTGTATCCTGGGACTCCTAAAAGAGAATTATCATGAGGCTAGTCTGTGCTTTCACAGTGCACCTTTTTTTTTTTTTTTAAACAAAGACATTTCTCTAAGTGTCTAAACTACACTCTTTCTTATTTTAAGCATCCAAGAGTAGCCTCTGTTTTAATAACTATTTTAGTTGAAAAAAGGTAACACAATACAAACAAGCAGTTTAATATCTGAAGGGAAACTTGTCTGTTTATACTCTTGGGATTTCATAAGGAAAAACAGAGGTTTCTCCCCAAAAAGGAGTCTGATGCCTTCTCTAGTTCCTTTAAAGGATTCCAGGTTGTTAGAAATTAAGAAAAACTCTCTCAAGAAGAACAAAGTCATAGGAAAGAAAACAAATAAAAAACATAAAGGCCTTTTAAATACATATATATGTACACACACACACACACACACACACACACAAAGATCCTATAGCTTTTACTTCAGAATTCTAGCTATTAATGCAAATTTACTGGCTTGCAAAACAAACAAACAAAACACACACACACAAACCCAGTTGGAGACAGTGTTTCTTATCTCAGTAGAAAAGCAACAGCAGATTTAAAGCAGGCAGAAAAGAAAATAGAGAAAAAGAGAAGTTAGGAACTCTATAGTTTGAAGGTCAATCTTAGTGCTGTTTTTCTTTGATGTAATTGTTCACAAAAAGAAAAATATTTCCATTTTACACAAACTCTCACAAGTAGAGGCACCATAAAACCAATGGAGTGCCTGAAAGAGGGTTATTCCCCACCTTTTTTTCTTTAAAAGGAGGAACTGGCTGGGAGCTGCGGCTCATGCCTGTAATCCCAGCACTTTAGGAGGCTGAGGGAGGTGGATTTTGCCCGAGTTCAGGAGTTCAAGACCAGCCTGGCCAACACGGTGAAACTCCGTCTCTACTAAAAATACAAAAATTAGTCGGATGTGGTGGCGTGCACTTGCAATCCCAGCTACTCGGGAGGCTGAGGCAAGAGAATCACTTGGTACCGGGAAGCAGAAGTTGCAGTGAGTCAAGATCATGCCACTGCACTCCAGCCTGGGCAACAGAGTGAGACTCTGTCTCCAAAAAAAAAAAGGAGGAACTGAGCCATGGCCTCAGGTTTTAGTGGAGTGGATCAAAGTGTGCTGGTTGCAAGTGGGACGCCACACAGTGTGTCATCACTGAGTCATTTCCAGCCTCTTATGTGTCTCAGTTTCCCTCTCTGGAGGCCTAGCACCTCTGGGAGGGCTCAAAGCACAGCAAAGACCAGCTCCTATAGGTGCTTCCTGGAGGAGCCTTTTAAAGCTAATTTTGTTGAGAGCTCCCCATAGGGCTGCTGCATGTGGGGCCAGGGATTCAACACCCCAGACACTCCCAGTTGGCCCCCAGTCACCCAGGGGCACCTTTGGCTGGGAGGAACAAAATGCCCATTCTCTTCAGAACTGAGAAAACTCAATCTCTCATTTATGAAAATGGCAGCTCAGTTCCTGTCCCAAATGTGCACACAAGTCAAATCAAGATTAATTTGGAGAGATACAAGCAATGGAGAAGACCATTTAGGATAAACCTCCAAACAAGAATTTGGGTTCTAAACAACCAACTTCCTAGGAGAAAAAAATCCACCTTAGAATAAATCAAGGATCATCAACCAAAGGGAGGTCCAAGGCTCAGAAGGACTTACCAGTCCCATCTAAAGGGAAGCTCAAACTCTGGGAGGCTTTCAATGGGCCCTTGCGGGTACCTTGCTCTGAGTTTGGGCAACAACTATTTTGGGATCCTGAGGCTTCTCTGAGGCCTCACGTGTTCAGGCACCAAATTATTGTTGACAAAAAGAGTCAGACTCTGTAAAATGTTTGAAGAGATTTATTCTGAGCCAAATATGAGTGACCATGGCCCATGAAAGAGCCCTCAAGAGCTCAAGAGGTCCTAAGAACATGTGCCCAAGGTAGTCAGGATGCAGCTTGGTTTCACACGTTTTAGAGAGACATGACACTTCAGTCAAATACATGTAAGAAATACATTGGTTAGGCCCAGAAAGGTGGGATAATTCAAAGTAGGGGGAGGGGGCTTCCAGGTTACAGGTAGATTTTAAAATTTTCTGGTTGACAATTGGTTGAGTTTATCTAAAGATCTGGGATCAGTAGAAAGGAAATGTCTGGGTTAAGATAAAGAATTGTGGATACCAAAGTTCTTATTGTGCAGAGGAAGGCTTCAGGTAGCAGACTTCGGAGAGAACAGATTGTAAATATTTCTTATCAGACTTAAGGTCTGTGTTGATGTGAATGCCAGAGAGGTATAATGAAGCATGTCTGAACCCCACTTCCTGTCATGGCCTGAACTAGTCTTTCAAGTTAAATTTTAAGAGTGCTCTGGCTTAGGAGGAAGTCCATTCAGATATTTTGGTGGGGGGTGCTTAGAATTTTATTTTTGGTTTATAATAATTTTACTTAACATGTAAAGACTTGCACCATGCCAGATACTTTGTTAAGTACTTAGCATTAATATTGACACAAGATTTTCTTCTCAGTCACTTTGCAAGCTGGGTGTCTTCGGCCAGTGACACCTGACCTGGGCTTAGCTCAGCCAGGCTACCTGTGGCAGGAGATGACCCACCCACTTGGCCCACCCAGGCCGAGTCTGGCTTGTGCACTAGTTCCTGAGCTCTTGTCTAGTGCCCAAGAAGAATGAGGATGTGCTGACAGTTGAAGAGTGAGAAAGGTGGGGAGTTTTATTGAGTGATGTAACAGCTTTCAGCAGAGAGGGTACACAGGAGTGATCCCCCTATCCAAAGGCAGGAAAGTCCCCTTAATATGGCTGAGTCCAGGGCTTTTATGGACTCAGATGGGGTAGTATTGGAAAAGGCAACATTCAATTGGTTAAAAGGCATAATTCAGAAACAATCAATCGGGAAAGGCCAGTGAACAGGAACAGAAGTTCTCTCTCTGGTTGCAGGTTTCATCTGGGACCAGCAGTCCGATCTTTCAGCCTTCAGGATGTGTTTGGCTTGAAGGTGGGTTTTCACTGAGAACCCACCCCTATCTGCCTAGGCATTTGGCTGCCCCCTGTGACTCTCAATATCTTATTTAAGTCTTAGAAAAAAAGTGTGAGGTGTTTTTTGTTTATTTTTTTTGTTTTGTTTTGTTTTGTTTTTTCAATATCCACATTACTCATGAGGAAACTGAGGCCACAGAGAAGTAAATTATGGCACACAGGTAGGATGTGGTACCAGGGCCAGCTTCATGGGACTGCAACCAAGATAGTCCCACAGGGCTCCATGCTCAGAATGGGTCCCTAGGCTTGAGGTTTAGTGTGGCTATCTTGAAATTCTTAACTGTTTTTTTTTTTTTTTCCTTGAATTTCTGCTTGGTAGGTGAGGTCTGATGAAACAATGCAGTGTTTGCTGAGGTCCTTGAGCCTCAGCTGTCATGTGGTCCAGCTCCCACCACCTCCTGGCCTCACTGGGACAGGTTTTCTGCTGCCCAATCACCCACCCACCCTCTTAGACTCCCCTTCCCTCTGCCACCCCAGTGACTGCTGCTGCACTTCGCCCTCAGGACAGGGCCTCGGTGTGGGCACAGGGAGGGGCAGGGTGAGAATGCCAAGCCACAGGGTAGGGCTCTGCATACCTGAAAGGATCTTCACTCATCCTATGCATGTCCCCTTAACTGAGGGGGCACCACATTAAATTGCAACTACAAAAATTGTGAGAGGTCAAAAGGGAGACTGAATAACAAAGGAAAGTCAGCTTTTGCTCTTTTCTAATAAAGGACCCTACGTATTCCTTTTTCAGGAGGCCCCTCATTACATTGCTTTACCTACATGGTAGAGAAGGATCACAAATTCAGGATTGCATAGCTCCAAAGCCTGCTATTTCTTTTTCTTTTCTGTTCTTTCCTATAACAAAGATTTTTAAAAGGAATAGATGATACATACACACTTGGTATAAAATTCCAAAGTTTCAAAACTATGCAGGCAATGGATTCTTCTTACCACCTTGCTGAACTATCCAGAACTCTACCCCAAAGGCCACCTTTCTTTTCCATTGGGCTCTTAGAGACATTTCCAGAGGTATATCACTGATATTCAAGCATATACATCATTCCAAACTCCTCTTTGTATATCAATGGTGAGTACCAAATGGTGTGTGAACCCAGAATTTTCTCATCTCAGAATGTGTCTTGGAGTACCTTCTGTGCTTAATAAGGGCAAAAGTTGTAGAGTAATTGCCCTGTCATTGTTTTAAGGGCTTTAAACGCATTGAGCTGATCCTCATCATAATACAATGAAGTAGGTTTTATCTTTATTTTATGTATAAGGGAACTAGAGCACACACAATTTAAATAACTTGCCAAAGGTTATGGGGTTAAAATTCTATAATCTTGTGCTGCTTTTGCCCTCAGGGAATATGCTGAATCCTAAACTTCTCTGGTGAGAGGACATAATTTTATATGCAAAACACCCGCTAAGAATCAGAGAAGACATCAGCTGTTCAGAAAATTTCATGGGACTAGGGAAACAATATTTGGAACTCAGACTTCCAAATCAGTTAGTGCCTAAGAAGTAAAGATCTTAGGAAGAAGAAGGAGAGACAGAAGTGAGATCCATATGGAGTGGTTTTCTTTCTGGAGGCATTTGTTCACACTGAATCTACAGAGGACATGCCACTAAGAACCTCAGCAGATAGCACTTAAGTCTCAACGGATTTATCTGCCATCTCATGGCATTGCATGGCAAAATACTGAATTCAGAAGTCACCCAAAATGGGACCCTCAAAAAACACCCCAGATTCACAGTTGGGGCTCCTGGAGAGCTGCAGCTTGGGAGGAAAAAATATCAGAGATAGATGAAGCTTTATAAAGTCTGAAGCGTCCCTGTGTCAGCTAAGTCTCTGATTGGATGAATGTGATTGTCCCTATACTAGCAGCCTGCCAGAAGACAGGATGAATCTTCTAGGAGGGAGATAACATCATGCAGAGCCCATAAACTTTTTCAATAACAATGCCTGACATTTAATTCAATTACCAGACTTACCAATAAATGAAACGGGAGAGTTCCTTGTTCCCGTCATGGGACTTGTGAGGGAGTCTTGGCTTAGCCTCGGAGTGCTGAAACCCCTTTCAGGAAGGGAAGCCCACAGACAGGCAAGTGCAGGAGCCGAGGCAAGTGCTTTTTGGCTTCATCCCCAGGGTAGTGTCTAAGGGTGTGTTACAATTAATACTGTTTTAGCAATTGCCAGCAACTATTAAACCAGTTTAACAGTTTCACAGTTGTTTAACAGTCTAACAGTTTAACCAGTTTAACAGTTTAACAAACAGTTTAACCAGTTTAACAGTTTAACAAACAGTTTAAATAGTTTAACAGCTTAAAGTGTTAAACCATTTCAGTGGAGAGTCAGGGTGACAGCCTTTTACACTCTGCAGTCTTGGTACCCGGGTCCTTGTTTGAGGTCCAGGAAGAATCAGGTCACACACGGGCTCGAAGGGTGGTGAATGCGATTGTTTTATTGAGTGATGGAGGTGGCTCTCAGCAGAATGGATGGGGAGCTGGAAAGGGGATGGAGTGGAAGATGATCTTTCCCTGGAGTTCAGCCATCCCACAACTGATCTGCTCTCCAACCATTCCCAGCCGAACTCCTCTGGGGATGGTTGGAGAGGAGATCGGCTGTGGGATGGCCTCTCCTTCTCTTCTCTCCTTCTCTGCTGTGTCATTCTGCTGCTCTTCTGCTCTTCCACTCTTCTGCTTGTGGAGCCTGGGGTTTGGGGTTTACATAGGTGCAGGATAGGGGCGTGGCAGGCCAGAGTGCTCTTGGAAAAGGCAACATTTGGGCACCAAAACAGGAATGCATGTTCCATTTAAGGCTGTGGGTTTCCAGATTTGAGGGTGGGGCCTTTGCTGGGGAACTGCCTTCTTCTACTCGGTATTTCCTTGACTTCTGTCCGTATCAGAACAGATCAAGAGAATAAAAAGACAAAGAAAAATACCCACAACCCTTCAATATTGGAGTTATCAGACACTGACAAAGAAGTAATTATAGTTGGTATGTTCAAATACGGATGACAAAATTTAAATTTCAACAGAATAATGGAATTTAAAAATCAGTCATATTGATCATACACTGAAAAATGGAGAACTGAAAATTTCAAACCCTGAAACAAAGAATTCACGTATTTGAATTTAACAGAATATTGGAAACAGCAGAAGAGAGCGGGAGGGAAAGACTAAGCAGAAAAGTTTATGGGTACGTAAAGTTTGTCCCTCAGATATCGCAGATACACCATCTGTTAGAATGGGCAAGGACAGATGATAAAGTGGCAGCTAGTACCTTTGGAGCCCTCACTGGGTGCTGGACACTCATCTGGACTCTGTAATCATTATCAAGAGACGGAACGTAAATGTCACCTTAGAGATGAGTGCATCTGGCCCTAGGACTTTTCAGACGTTTCTGGTTCCTGGTTAAAAATCTTAAAGATTTTTGGCCGGGCGCGGTGGCTCAAGCCTGTAATCCCAGCACTTTGGGAGGCCGAGGCGGGTGGATCACGAGGTCAGGAGATCGAGACCATCCTGGCTAACATGGTGAAACCCCGTCTCTACTAAAAATACAAAAAACTAGCCGGGCGTGGTGGCGGGCGCCTGTAGTCCCAGCTACTCGGAGGCTGAGGCGGGAGAATGGCGTGAACCCGGGAGGCGGAGCTTGCAGTGAGCCGAGATCGCGCCACTGCACTCCAGCCTGGGCGACACGGCGAGACTCCGTCTCAAAAAAAAAAAAAAAAAAAAAAAAAAAAAAAAATCTTACAGATTTTTAAAAGAGTTTTTATGATGTTTACATATATATATAAAATTTTGCCATTTTAACCATTTTTAAGAGTATAATTCAGTGGCATTAATCACATTCACACTCTTTCTTCCCTAAAGATATTTGAAAGGATAGAAATAACTAGTTTTCCATTTTCATTTGAGTTGGTATGAATAATTTAGAACCAACCTTTAGTAGCCCACTATAGGCATGTGCATAATTTATTGTATGCATTTTCAGTCACATCTTGGGTATTTTAGAGTGTTGAGGCAAAGACTAAGTAAGATTCTTCTCCCACTGACAAGCCTGCCAAATAATAGATGTGGTGTTTCAATAAATGAGGGAGTGAGATGTTCTGAATTCTACCAGACAGAAAAGAGTTAAGAGGGTTTTTCATCATAGATCATTTATTTTCTACCAAAGATTAAATTAAATGAAATAATATATTATCTACACTAATTTCTCGGGCCTTTGGTGGTAAATTTCTCTCCTTAGTGGATGAATTATTTCAAGATGAGAGGAGAGATGTTGTACACCCCCCAACAATTTCCAGGGAAGCTCAGTCACCTTAGATGGGGCATAGAAAAAAAGAGGTTTGCTCCAAGGTCAAACCCTGTGGACACAACCTGTTCACTGTTTCTATTCCTTTAGGTGACACTTTTATTTTTTTATTTTTCTTTTTTTTTGAGATGGAGTCTCCCTCTGTCACACAGGCTTGAGTGCAGTGGCGCGATCTCAGCTCACTGCAACCTCCACCTCCCTGGTTCAAGCAATTCCCCTGCCTCAGCCTCTCAAGTAGCTGGGATTGCAGGTGCACGCCATAACACCCAGCTAATTTTTTTTGTATTTTTAGTAGAGACACGGTTTCACCATGTTGGCCAGACTGGTCTCAAACTCCTGACCTCAGGCAATCCGCCTCCTTCGGCCTCCCAAAGTGCTGGGATTACAGGCGTGAATCACCGCGCCTGGCCAACACCTTTCTTATTTACACGCCAAGATGATTGACAATTCACTAGTTTTCTTTTCTCATTTTCACATTTGAGTGGTTCACTTCATCTATTGCTAAACAGATTTTATAACTAATAGGCAAGCATGTAAATATCGACAAGATATAATAAAATTAATAAACAAGGGACGTCCTATGATCCATTCTGCTTCCTTTGCTCTTACCTACGTTATCTACTGTGAACAGAAATGTTTTCATCTTGCTGTGCTTTGATTTCCTACATAGAAAGGTTAGTAAGTCTACAGTAGGTTTCAGGGGGAGCAAAAGGGTCACATGTCGACTGCCAGGTTTATAAGATTATAGTGCCTCAATCAGTGTTTACATGGCATGTGAAAAAATTGATTAAAATGTAATGGTAGGCCAGGTGCGGTGGCTCACGCCTGTAATCCCAGCACTTTGGGAGCCCCAGGATCACTTGAGGTCAGGGGTTTGAGACCAGCCTGGCCAACACGGTGAAATCCCATCTCTACTAAAAAGACAAAATTTACCCGGGCATGGTGGTGCACACCTGTAATTCCAGCTACTTGGGAAACTGAGGCAGGATAATCACTTTCACCCAGTAAGCAGAAGTTGCAATGAGCCAAGATCGTGCCATTGTACTCCAGCCTAGGCGACAGAGCAAGTGAGACCCCATCACAAAAAAAAAAACAAAGTAATAGTATATATGTAAAACTCCCACAGGCTTAATCACAAGTTGTTTTAATGATGGGAATTCCCTTCCTGTCCATGTTCTTCACAATATACACACACACACACACACACACACACACACAGAGAATTCTTCAGTCTACAAATGCTGGCGAGCCACATGCATCTCTTTAACAAGGGGATAAAGAAGGTTCTATTGGCAGGATCCACATATCAGGAGACTCAAGTCTTAAAGGATGATGATGAAGGACAGAGGAGAACTGGGTCACAAGATTTTGGCATTTTAAAATACATGGTAGGGGGGCTAGGCACCGTGGCTCACACCTGTAATCCTAGCACTCTGGGAGGCCGAGGCGGGCAGATGATTTGAGGCTAGGAGTTTGAGATCAGCCTGGCCAACATGGTGAAGCCCCGTCTCTACTAAAAATAACAAAAATTTGCTGGGTATGGTGGCACACGCCTAGAATCCCAGCTACTCGGGAGGCTGAGGCAGGATAATTGCTTAAACCTGGGGGGCAGAGGTTGCAGTGAGCCAAGATCGTGCCACTGCACTCTAGCCTGGTCAACAGAGTGAGGCCCTGTCTCAAAAAAATAAGTGAAAATAAAATATATGGTAAGGGATCAACATAATAAATAACAGCTATTTGCATCTATGATGGCAGTCTCTTGTTGGCGTGAAGGGAAGTTGTGGAGCATAAGAAAGGTCTTCTAGGAACTTTCTTTGATGTTCTCGCAGGGGGTAAGCTGGGCTCTGCTGGAGCTCATGGAACCAAATGCTTGTCAGATTCGTTCCTTGAGACTATGGCCAGACCGGCTGGCAACATGACCAGCATGGCAGCACCTCTGAGTATGGTAAAATCATCAAGCCTCACAGCCTCCCAGGAAGAGTGTTAGGCCTTCAGCTCCTGTGTCAGTGCACAACTGAGTTCCTGCGATCCTACTTACCATGTGTGAATCGGCTCTACAGAATGGGCAGCGGAGATAGTATGGGGAAGTGTATTAGTTTGCTTGGGCTGCCATAATAGAATCCACAGACTGACTGGCTTAAAAACAGTTTATTTTCTCACAGTTCTGGAGGCTGGAAGCCAAGATCAAGGTGCCAGCATGGTTGGTTTCCTCTGAGGCATCTCTCCTTAGCTTGCAAATGATTCCCCTCTGCTGCCTCGTCACAGGGTTGTCCCTCTGTGAATGTATGCCCCTGGTGTATCTCCTTGTATTTTAATCTCTGATTCTTATTACAAGAAAAAAAACATGTGGCCTTGCTTTTTTTTTTTTTTCTTTTGAGATGGAGTCTCGCTCTGTCGCCCAGGCTGGAGTGCAATGGCCGGATCTCAGCTCGCTGCAAGCTCCTCCTTCCGAGTTTACGCCATTCTCCTGCCTCAGCCTCCCGAGTAGCTGGGACTACAGGCCCCCGCCACCTAGGCCGGCTAGTTTTTTGTATTTTTTAGTAGAGACGAGGTTTCACCGTGTTAGTCAGGATGGTCTCGATCTCCTGACCTCGTGATCCGCCCCTCTCGGCCTCCCAAAGTGCTGGGATTACAGGCTTGAGCCACAGCGCCCGGCCGGCCTTGTTGATCATCGGCTCTAAACCCATTTGAAGGTAACTTTTAGAAGTACTAAAACCCTGGCCCATATCCAGAAATTTTGATTTCAGTAGTCTATTTTGTGATGGCTTTGGACATTAAAAAAAAAAAAAAAATTTTGTTATAAATTCTGTCAAGCAGATACATGACAAGCTATTATATGATAAAGAACCCACTGCCGGGGGCGGTGGCTTACGCCTGTAATCCTAGGACTTTGGGAGGCTGAAGCGGGTGGATCACGAGGTCAGGAAATAGACAGCATCATGGCTAACAAGGTGAAACCCCGTCTCTACTAAAAATACCAAATTTATCTGGGTGTGGTGGCGCACACCTGTAATCCCAGCTAGTCGGGAGGCTGACGCAGAAGAATTGCTTGAACCTGGGAGGCAGAGATTGCACTGAGGCGAGATCACACCACTGCACTCCAGCCTGGTGACAGAGCGAGACTCCATCTCAAAAAACAAAAAATAAAGAACCCACATGTAGATTGCACCTTACCTCAACAATCATAAATTCTTTCTAAATCTTTTTTTTGAGATGGAGTCTCTCTCTATTGCCCGGGTTGGAGTGCAATGGCACAATCTCTGCTCACTGCAACATCCGCCTCCTGGGTTCAAGCAATCCTCCTCCCTCAGCCTCCCAAGTAGCTGGGACTACAGGTGTGCACAACCACGCTCAGCTAGTTTTTGTATTTTTTTTTTTTTTTAGTAGAGATGGGGTTTCACCATATTGACCAGGCTGGTCTCAAACTCCTGAACTTGTGAT
Source organism: Theropithecus gelada (assembly GCF_003255815.1). Taxonomy (NCBI): domain Eukaryota; kingdom Metazoa; phylum Chordata; class Mammalia; order Primates; family Cercopithecidae; genus Theropithecus; species Theropithecus gelada. The sequence continues at coordinate 7,653,940 of NC_037689.1, forward strand.
CCACTCACCTTGGCCTCCCAAAGTGCCAGGATTACAGGCATGAGCCACCACAACCGGCCTGCCAATTTTATTTATTTTACACCCACTAACGTCCCCCACCACTCCAGCATAGCTTCAGGAAAATTCCAGACATATTAGTTAATCTATATATACTGCAGAATATATCTCTCAAAGGAAAAGACATTTAAAAAATACTACTTTAAAATATGATACATATCTTTATCATGCCTAAACAATAAGGAGTAGTTGCTTAATTCTTCAATACTCATTCACAGATAATATTTCCTGTATTGTATCATTAATGTTTTCACTTAGTTTTTTTTAAACTCCAGATCCCATCTGGTCTCATGTGCTGCAATTGGTTGATATGCCTGTTAATCCTTGTGAGAAATGAATCCTTTTTTCTACAGTCTCCCACATGCTGGATTTTGCTAATTTCTTTTCATTGATGTTGTTTAACACTCTCTTTTGTCCCCTGCCTTTCTTGTAAATTGGAAGTTATATCTATTGGCTTCATAATTTGGCCTGAATACTTCAGAGACAGTGTCACATTAGCCTTTCAGGAGGCACAAACTGTATGATTGTCCCTCTTTTGTAATGAGAGCACATATTGGCCATCTTTGCCTATATCATTCGTGTCATTTGAGACTTAAAAATGAGATGTTTTAATTTTATCTGTTTTTTTTTAATTAGCTGGAATTCGTCAATAATGAGAACTAACTTCATCTAATATTTGGTAACCAAGAGATACAATTCATACGCCAAACACAGGATAATTGTTTCCTTATTTGCCTCTCTTTACCCAATTTGGCATAGTGAATTCATTCTCTAGCATTTTATAATGGTAGACATGAGGTCATTGCTCCTTTAGAGTTACTATGGACTAAAGATGTAATCATATTTGATGCGTCTGAATGCATGTCAGTTATTATTCTTATTGACACTAAAATTTTCCCCACGTGATGCAAACTTCACATCTGAATCTGCCTACTAGAACACAAGGGCAATCACAAAGCAGGTGGTTAGTAAATGTGTACTCGAAGTGTGTCACAGGACTTAGTGAGATGTATTGGCATCATATTTGATTGCTTTATTATAACATTACATTACTGTGCCTGTCCTCCACCACATGTTTAAAACTGACATCACCACTTTGCTCTCTTTGGTGTTATTAAAGTATTACTGCATTTGGAGACTGCATAAGGCTCACTTTCCTTTACTGGATCTTTCTGCTTAATAGGGAACAAGTGACCTCAACTACACTCATGGGTTTGATTATCTTTTGGCTTGCAAAATTCATTTCCTCACATTACCATTAATTCTCATTCACGCTGTTTGCTCTATGCTAGTCTGTGCAGTCATCTGCTATTGCTGAGCCTTGCATAACTCAAATTTCCTCATTCCCTAGTACATTTCCTTCTTACCATAGAACCAGTGTTCTTATGGAAGTACAGTCAGCCCTCAGTATCCATGGGTTACGCATGCATTTGTGGACTCAACCAACTGCACTTGAAAAAAAATAAAATTCTACAAAGTTAAAAAAAAAACTTGAATTTGCTACATGCTGAATACTATGTTGAATCCACGTGAATGAGTGATGTTTTAGCATGTATTAGGTATTATATGCAGTAGGAAGATGCTTTGAAGTGTAGGGGAGGATGTGTGTAGATTACAAGCAAATACTATGCACTTTATATCAGGGACTTGAACATCTGAGAATTTTGGTATTCGTGGAGGGAATCCTGGAACCATTTCCCCATGGTTATGGAAGTACTACTGTAGTTTGTCAGTAAATCACCAAGTGTCTCTTCTCTGCTTTTCAGTGATATTTTTCCCCAATTATGGGTGTGCATTTTGAGAACTAATGAGTGTTTGGGTGTTGGTCATATCAAAGACCCTTTGGTGATCAACCTCTTTTTTCCCAAACTTCAATTTTCCGATTTTTGAAATGAGGCTAGGAGCTTACTATTCTGTGTCATTGTGAAGTGAGCTCTACAAAAGATGTGAGCACATTATGAAGCATGCAATTTATGAGATATGTAAGACATCTGTACCCATGACTGCTTGGATATAGGTTGTCACGTAAGAAGCACTGGATTAAATGTAGGGGAATTACACAATCCCTTGAATTTACCCTGTTACTCTGAGGAAACAAAACAATACTTTCTTCAGGGTTTGCCAGGATATAACGCAAGGATTGACTTGCCATCATGTTAACCTATAAAGATACTCTTTCCACCTTTTAACTCCAAAAGTAGACTACTTTCTGGAGGACTAGTCCAGCATTTGGCTTTCAGGCAATTCTGTTCTTGAGGGTGTTTCACTAAATTTTATTGTAGCAGTTTTGGGTACTGGTAGAAATTGAAAAGGGCTGCATGACTAATAATCCCACTTGGGGGAATTTTTCATACTCTCCAGGTTTAATTGTGTGTGAATTAGTCTGAAAACAGCAGGGATTATAGAGTCAGCTTTGATTTTGTAGTACCGTTGTCACCTAGGATTGGAGGCATTAGATGAGTGTGGTGTGGACATTGCAGGCAATGGGGACTGCCTCCAATGGAGATGCATTTTTTTTTTTTTTTTTGCTTTTAATCTCAAAACTGGACTAGTTACGGGGTGGGATATTCCTATGCTTGGCTATTTCAGGAATTTCAGCCCTCGTTTAGACTGCTGTCCCACACTTTACTATAGTAGTGGTGGGTTTACTGTAGTAGTGACGGGTTTAAAATGATGAAGCTGCTGAAATTAGTTATATAATTCTAGCCTCTGTGGTTCTTTATATTCTCCATGTATCCTTTTAACTAGCACCCCAGGGTGCAGCTTTAGATGTGGATTCAAATAAGGTCTGATGCTGAGAGAAAGCTTTGACTGAGACACTAGGCCCCCTCAATGCAGTTGCTATGGGAGATGATGCATCTTGATCGTGTCGTTGTCATGGTAACTCATACACTTGACCCAGTCTCATTCAGACTTGACACACCAAAGGCAGCTTTTCCTGAGCTGCCAGCATCCTCTTCTTTGTCAGCTCAGTGAGGAAATACAGCCAACAAAATTCTTTTCCCAAAGATACTCACTACCTTATAAGTTATTTGGCTCCATAATTGGGAAATGATTATGCAAATCTGGAAATTTTATTATTGTTAGCAGGTGTGTGCACATGTGGAGTGTTTGCATAATGGGGGTGTACTGGATGGAGGACAACAATTGTTTCCCAAACTGTTGGAGGAGCACCCAGGTGATATATTATTCATGACTGGGATGAACTGAAATAAAGATAGCTAGTGCTTATTTGAGCACTTTCTATCTAGTAGATTCTACTCCTCGTTCTTTATAGGTAGCTTGATTAGCAGTAGCTTATTATTCAGTGTACTGTATAATAAACCTAAAATAATAAATGTTTGAAATAACGGTGCTTGAATTGCAACAGACAGAAACAGAGAACAGACAACCTGATAGGTGAGAAATGGTATTTCAAAGTAGCTTTAATTCACATTTCTGTAATTATGAGTAAATTTGACCATTTTTTCATATAGTTCAGGGCCATTTGTGTGGGCTTTTTTTGTAAACTATTTGCTTAGGTCTTTTGCCAATTTATGTAATGGGTTTATGACCTTTCTTTCTTTTATTTGATTTTAAAGAGTGCTTTACGTTTATTGAGGATATTAGCTTTTTAAAAAGTATATTTTGAAAATATTTTCTCCAACTTTATTATTTTTTATTTGCTTGTTTCTCTGTTTTTGTCTTTATTTTTTGCTAGGCCAAAATGTGTCTTCTTCTTTATTCTGGAGGGGCTATTTATCAATTTTTTCTTTGATTGTGTCTGGATTTGGATTCCTTGATAGAAGTCCTTTCCACACTCCCAGGTTATTACAGAACCTATCTGTATTCCCTTCTAGTATTAAAGAGCTTCATTTTTACATACAGATCTCTAAACCACATGGAGATTATTCTTTCTACAAGTTATGGATCAAATTTTATCTTTTACCAAATGGCTACCCAATTGGCATAACAGCATTCATTAAAAACGTTTTTCTTTTCCCTAGTTATATGTTGTCACATTTATTATATATGAATTATCCATATGTGCATGGGTGTATTCCATACATTTCTGTTCTGTTCTTTGGAGTTCCAGTACCATACAATTTTAATTATTGAAACTTAATAGCATGTTTTATTCCTGGTTGGGTTAGTGTCTTTCCTCATTGCTATTATTTTTTCAGAGATTGTTGTAGCTGTTCCTGCATGGTGTTTCCCTCCCCCTCAAGAGGAACTTTAGAATCAATTTGTCTTTCTCTAGAGAAAAGAAAACTTGCTGGCATATTTTTAATTAAGATTTCATTAAGTTTATAAACTGGCTGACATCTTAATAATGTTAACCTTCCTTAATAAGAATTAGAGCATTCAGGAGTCTTTAAATCTTTCCTCATACAGGTTTTTCACATTATTTGTCACAGTTATTCCTAAGATTGTTATCTTCTTTATTGCTATTATAGAGATTTTTTCTTTCATTAATTTCGTTTCTTGTTATTGTTTATATGTATGTAAAGTCGTTGAATTTGTATATTAATTTATATACTCCTAAATTTATCAAATCTTTTATTGTTTGTGTTAGTTTAATCTTTACACTTCTGAAGATGGCCAAGTAAAATACCACATAATCTACAAATAGAATTACAATGCATTTGTAATTCTTATGCCTATAATTGTTTTTTTAGGGTTTGTTTTTTAATTGTGTTGGCTAATATCGCCACAACGAATTTGAATAGCTGAGAGACTGGGCAACTCTTTCCCTGCTTTTAACCTTAGCAGGAATGCCTCTTGTGTTTTCCATTAGAAATTTTAGTATTTACATTTGCAGTGATTCAGATATATGGTGGGTACTTCTTTATGTGCATGTGTGTATATATCATATACTTGTTATATACACACAGACATAATATATATGAAGCATACATCATTTTATTGAGTATTTTTTCATTTTGTTTTGTATTGGTTTGGTTTGTTGGAATGAACATTTAATTTCACTGAATGCTTTATAAGGATTCCTGGAAATTTTCATATGCTTTTGCTCCTTAGACCTATCATAAAACGAATTATATTAATTGATTTCTTAAGTATTGAATCACCCCTGATTACCTGGAATAAATCCTACTTGTTCATGATATATTATTTTCTTAATGTGGTGTTAGATTCTGTCCACTGATATTTAATTTAGAAGATTTGTATCGATATTCAAAATTGAAATTGATCTGTAACTTCTTTTGTTATACTGTCTTCATCAGGTGTCAATGATTTTGGTATCAATGTTATATTTGTTTTATAATAGTACTTTGAATTTTTCTTTATTTTCTATGCTTTGGAAAATGTTGTGTAGCATTGAGAGTAATAACATATGTAGCGTTATGATTAGTTGGTGCTTAAATTTTGGTAAAATCACCCTGTGGAAATACTAAAGCCTGATGCTTGTTTTTGAGGAAGTACTTTAATAAATCTCTCGAATTCTTCCATTAAAATTGGTCCTTAAGAGTTTCATCACTATTGGTGTCAATTTTGATGAATTATTTTTTTCCTAGGAAACTGTACTTATCCTTTGGGTTTTCAATTTATTGTGAAAAAACAGTCTTTTATTATTATTTTTTAAATATTTTTCTGTTTCAATGGTTATTCCTTTTCATTTCTTATTTTGTGTATCTCTGTTTTCTCTTTTTTATTATATTAAGTAGTGTTTTTTTATTATATTAAGTAGTAATAGTGGTTTATTATATTAAGTAATATATTAGGTATTAAGTATGATGTCAGTTTAAGGAAAGAGAATTTTGATTAATTTAGTTCTATTGCTTTTCCATTTCTTGTCGCATTAGTGCTTCCTTTTATCTTTATTATTGCTTCCTTGTGTTTTCTTTTGGTTTACTTTGTTGATCTTTGCTTAACTTTAGGGTTGAAATATGTATCACACATATTATGCTATGTAGACTTTCTATTATGATTGTTTTGTTTTTTAATACTGCAATTTTGGTTTGTATTTCCCCTTTCACTCAGGAGTTTTTATTTTATTTTGCTTTAAGTAGAGAGTTTTAAAATTCACCCTGGGAAAGACTTTTATTTTTTTAACTATACAGTATTCTTTGTGACCTGAAATATGGTAAAGTTTTATCAATATTCCTTGGGTGCTTGAGAAAGTGTTTTTCAATTATCTAGTTGTGAAGTTTGATATATATCCAGAAGATCTACCTTATTGATTATGTGAAATAGGTCTTCTATATCCTTGCTTATTTTTTGTCCATTTGGCCTGTCTTGGACAGTTGTGTTATAATCTGTTACTGACATGTTCCTGTATATTCCTCCCTGCATCTCCTATAATTTGTGCTTTACGAAAATATGTATGTGTTATCTTGTGCATAAATATTCATAACTGTTTCGTCTTCATTGGGAATTGTGGCTTTCAGCATTTACAAAGACTAAAACAAAGTTTGGGGACTAGGGTAAAAGAATATGAAAACGTTATAGATTTTGAAAGAGAGAGAGAGCATTAAAGGAGAAGAAAAAGGAACCAGGAAAAGGAGAGCAAGAAAAAAATTATCTGTTGCATAGTTAATAAGTGGAAGTAAAAATATTTAATTTAAATCTAAGTCAATTACGGCCAGGCACGGTGGCTCATGCCTGTAATCCCAGCTTATCACTCAGGATCCGGAGGTCCAGTTTGTCCCAGGTGGATTTCTTATGGGACATTTTAGGGGATGGAAAGGGAGGAACTTAGCATACAGGAATAGGAAGAGAGGCCCTAATCTGGTGACTGGTACATAGCCAGAGGCAGAAGATTCTCTTGGCAATCATATTCATTTATTCAATGAATATTCAAAGATGCCCTCTATGCCAAGCCATCTTTCACTTAATTCAGGTTTCTGCTTAAAAGGCATGGGCAGGTCTAGCCACAGCTTAAAATCCCTGTCAGTCTCATGGTCACACTGTTATAATTTTTTTATTAACACTACATACTATTCTGCTTATATTCAATTCTTTTTTTTTTTTTTTTTTTTTTTTTTTTTTTTTTTTGTGAGACGGAGTCTCGCTCTGTCGCCCAGGCTGGAGTGCAGTGGCCGGATCTCAGCTCACTGCAAGCTCCGCCTCCCGGGTTCCCGCCATTCTCCTGCCTCAGCCTCCCGAGTAGCTGGGACTACAGGCGCCCACAACCGCGCCCGGCTAATTTTTTTGTATTTTTAGTAGAGACGAGGTTTCACCGTGGTCTCGATCTCCTGACCTTGTGATCCGCCCGCCTCGGCCTCCCAAAGTGCTGGGATTACAGGCGTGAGCCACCGCGCCCGGCCTTATATTCAATTCTTAAATTCTTCAAATTCTGCTAAAATGTAATATTCCACAGGGGCATAGATTTTTGCCTGTTTTGTTTTTATTCTGTGTACATCATCTAGAATACTACTGTCACATGGTATACTCTAAATAAATGTTTGCTACATTAATGTATCAATAATACCCACTTCCTGCCTTCAGAGAATGAAACATCTGATGTAAGGGCAGGCACAGTAATGTATTTTTTACAAGAAATAGATTAACGGTGATGTCACTACACTTCACTGCCTCATTTAACACTAAACATACATTTAATAAGCTTTGTTCTAGTCTCTGTGCTAGCCACTGTAGGTATTGAGAAGAACACAGCACAGTCCCTGATCTCTACTAGTATTGGATCTAGTAGGAAGATTCCAATTATGTAGTTTACATTAGGTTATTATGTGTTTAGCATCAACAACAAAACAAATGACAAAAACCCAGCAACAATGACTTAAACCAGTGGTTCCCAACCCTTTAAAGAACCACAAAATCACCTGAGAAACTCTTTAAAAAGACTAACTCCCTACAAAATGGCAAAATTCTTATGGAAGGGAATTTGGCAAGATCTAGCATATATGAATACATGTTGGCCTATAAATCCCAATTCTCAAAATCAAAGAAACACTGGGGAAATATGAAAATGTTGCTGATTATGGAAATATGTGTTATGGAGAAAATTGGGATGATTAAATAACCATTAATAGAAGACTTGAAAAATAAAATGATTGAATATTATGCAACTATAAAAAAAACTATTTCTATATGTTGATTTGGAACACTCTCCAGGATATATTGGTAAACAAAAAAAATCAAGTTGGAGAAAACTGCATAGTGTATTATTATTTAGCAAAAATGATGAGTAAATCCATATACAGAATTATAATCAACAAACTAGAAAAAAACGTACCTAGGGGAAAGAAGGTTCAGAGTGAGAGGGACAAGAATACAAGGAGGACTTTGCTCAAATATGTTGTTTTGTAGGTTTGACTTTGGTACTATGTAAACGTTCCACATATTTATAAAAACTAATTAAATAATATAAAATAATTCCTATCAATGAAAAGAAAAATTGATTTTATTGTACATTTAGTTGGTGGCATTATCATACAGAGATAAACTATTTCGAATGATTTATAAACATAGTCATTTGTTCTGTACATTCTATTCCTAGTGAGATACAACCTGAGGACCAAAAGAACCACACAAAATATTTAAACTGTTTTCAGAATTAGCATTTTTAATGGTAGTGTTGGCATGTTTTTCAGATACTGTCAGGTGTAAATTGGGGGATAATACTAATGAGTAAATTTGTTGGCATCATTGGGAGTCAGTACGTGTGGCTTCATAGAAAGGATATACCAAAGTAAAATTAATGACATAAAATACATATGCTGGAGCCCTAAATTTGAATGGGAAGTATGAGTATAAACTCATGATGTATTTTGTTTAAATATGTATTTCTTAGTTCAGTACTCTACAAGGCACCAGAAACCATGATGAACCCAGTGGCATGCAGCTAAGCACCATGATTTTACTCTCTAAAAAAGCATTTCTCACCAAAAAAAAAAAAAAAAAAAAAAAAGAAAAAAAAAATCAGTGCATAATGAATGAACTGATTTTGGGAAATGTATAAGGTGAGACTTGAACAACCTGATGTACAAGAAAACAGGAAACTATCAAAGACTACTGGGGTCATGTAAAAAGAATTCAAGAGCCAACCTGAAGAGCCTGAATGCCTAAAAATGGAATAGTTTGAGCATATATAAGAATAACAGCTAAATAGATTTAAACACATTAAGTGTGCTTAAATATTGGGTTCATAATGACTCTAAAATATACTTTGTGGTCATCTCTAAAAGTGCTAGGGAATAAATTCATTATTTGAAAACTAGTAAATAAAAGGAAAGAAATAATTAGCTTTCTATTTGCATATATACTATTTACTGTGTCACCAAATAGTAAATGGGGAAGATTCTTCTTAAAGAAATATCTTAGCTAATAAATGTAGAAAGATAAATGGAACATCTTCATTCTACAATCTGTAATGAAATATTGGATCTAGCCAATGATCATCAATGACTGCTAAAAAAGGAGATAACCAGACACTTCCCAGGTAGTGTTATGTATTTCTATCTGTTTCCAGATGGACAGATGGAAGTACATATTCTCGCTTAAGAAAAGGAGGAGAAGGAACCAAAAAAAAAAAAAAAAAAAAAAAAAAAACTTTTTTTTTTTTTTTTTTTTTGAGACGGAGTCTCGCGCTGTGTCACCCAGGCTGGAGTGCAGTGGCGCGATCTCGGCTCACTGCAAGCTCCGCCTCCCAGGTTCACGCCATTCTCCTGCCTCAGCCTCTGAGTAGCTGGGACTACAGGCCCCCGCCACCACGCCCGGCTAGTTTTTTGTATTTTTAGTAGAGACGGGGTTTCACCATGTTAGCCAGGATGGTCTCGATCTCCTGACCTCGTGATCCACCCGCCTCGGCCTCCCAAAGTGCTGGGATTACAGGCTTGAGCCACCGCACCCGGCCTGAAAAGCAAACTTGAATCTAGTGAAGCCTCTACCTCTAGCAACCAATTTACAGAGAAGACAGGACACAGAGGGACATGTTAAATATTAACAAAGGAAGGATGTCAACAAAAGCCAGACTGTAAGAAACTCTAGAGAATAAAGGACCCAAATTCTTCAACAAATAAATTGCAAGAAAAAAAAAAACAGAGAAAGCACAACTTATAGATTAAAAGAGATTCAACAAGCATATCAACAAATTATAATGCATGAGAGCAAATTGAATCCTGAGTTGAAAATCAAATTTCAAAAGTTAAATATTTATAAGCAATTGGACAATTTGAACTAGGAATGAGTATGTGAAGATATTTAGGAATTATAATTAATATTTTTTAGACAGGGTCTGGCTCTATTGCCCAGGCTGGAGTGCAGTGGTACAATCTCAGCTCACTGCAACCTCCACCTTCTGGGCTCAAGCCATCCTCCCCACTCAGCTTCCCAAGTTGCTGGGACTACAGGCACATGCCACCATACCCAGCTACTTTTTGTATTTTTTGTAGACACGAGGTTCCATCATGTTGGCCAGGCTGGTCTTGAACTCCTGAGCTCAAGTGATCCACCTGCCTCATCCTCCCCAAGTGCTGGGATTACAGGCATGAGACACCACACCCAGCCTATAATTAATTTTTTACATGTGATAATATTATTCTGTTTATATTTTTAAAAGTGTCTACATCTTTTACAGATACATACTGAAATAATCTTTTATTAAGTGATATGATGTTTAAGATTAGCTTCAAACTAATCTTTGGGTGGAGAGAAGTTGGTGAGGGTTTAGATAAAATCATATTGACCAAGAGTTATTAACTAATGAAGTTGTGTAAGATCTACATGCATTCTTTGTAATATTATATCTTGTCATGTATCTCACACTATTTATAACAGAAAGTTTTAAAAAGTGTACAGAGTCACAATATAGACTAATGAAATCAGAATTTCTAGATAAGGGGCTGAGGCATTAGCACTTCTAAATGCTACCTTGAAATAAATTTACTGTGCAGCTAAAGTTTAGAGCAAATGGTATAAACAAACAGGACCTTAATTTTTTCCCCTCCCCATAAGAAGTCTGGAAGTATGCTTGCATTGGTTCAGTTGCTCAAATATGCCTGAAGGACACCACAGCTTCCATATTTCAGTTTGACTATTTTCATAAAGTTTACCCTGGGACCTCATGTTTGTTACAATGTGGCTGCAACAGCTCCAGGCATCTCTATCACATTCCATGTACCACCATTCTTTCACATCTGTCCTTCTTATTAAGAAACAGCCTCTTTTACAGAAGTCCCAGAGTATTCCCTGTACACCTCATTGGGCAGAACTGGGTCACCAGTTCACCCCTAGCTGTAGGGGAGGCTGGAAAAACCATCATATAACCAAGGAGAATAGAATAGCCATGCTTGGATTGGAGAATTTCCGAGCCTCCCCACCCTTGCCCTGCAACTGAACATATTCCTTCTTTGAACAAAATCAGTTTTTGTTATCACTGGGCATTGGTAGGAAAGGCTGTTGGGTAAGCAATTAGCAAATCTAGTGAGAAAGGAGAAGCAGAGTTCTTAGAGTCAAAAATACAGTCATGAGTAAGGACTGAATATGGACTGAAGGGAATAAACTCAAAGCAATTGAGCCACATACTGCATGCAGGCAATTTTTGTATTTGTTACCTTGTTCGGTCCTCACAACAGTTCTACAAATCAAGTAACTGGCATTATCTCCCTGTTATGCAGGAGGGACAAGAGGCTCATAGGAGAGGGGCCAGATGCTTTGCTCAGAATTCTAATTGGTGGTTCCACGGGGCATTCATTACTTTTTCTCTCTGCCATGAATCATAGCCACTTCTGTGGATACCAAGTTCACCATGAGAAATATCAGCAAGGAAAGGGAAAGGGTCAATTGTTTGCTCAGCACAATGCTAAGCATATTTCATGTTGGGAGGAGAATGTATTTTGATTTTGGCCCCCAGTCTGATGGTGGGAACTGTTGGCAGAGTTGAGGGCCCAAGGGTGGCCCAGAGAAGAACTTGCCCTTCATTGTAGCTACTGACAGGCTGCATACAGGTCATATGTGGTATCTTGCGTGCCACTAACTTAGTCAGACGTTGGTAGATATGTGGGGTCTAACACTCGTCCTTGGAAGTCTGTGAGGCTTGGCAATCTCATCACCCTCAGAGTTGGCTGCCATGCTGTCTGTATTGCCAGCAGCTTTGACTTCTTTGTCTTATGGAATGAATCTGATACACATTCATTCCCTAGCCACCTCCAAGTTCAGCTCAGATTCTGCTAGAAAATCAGTATTATTTTTCTCATGCCCTTAGTTTTCCTCCAGGCCTTGAATAGTGTGCCATCCATGGAGGTAAACAGTTCTTCTTAACATTTGGTCACTATGATGTTTTACTCACCACGAAGATCTTGTGAAGCCACATTTCGTCTGGCCGCAATCATCATCCTTTAAGGTTAGGGCTTCCTCAAATACATCTCCTGACTTTCAAACCCTCACTCACTTCTTAAATGTATCAAATTTATGCTTGTGGATCACCTACTCTCTCAGACCCTCTCAGACAAGAGTTCTTTTTAATTTAGCATGCACTGAAGAATGTGGTTGGGGATGGAGCATTCTGTCATCAACATCACTCAGGATCTAAGTCTTTGGATGTTTAAAAAAAGTAATGATTGGGAGGCTGAGGTAGGTGTTCGAGACTAGCCTGATCAACATGGCAAAAACCCATCTCTACTCGAAACACAAAATTAGCCTAGTGTGGTGGCACACGCCTGTAATCCCAGCTACTTGCGGGGCTGAGGCATGAGAATCGCTTGAATCTGGAAGGTGGAGGTTGCAGTGAGCTGAGATTGTGCCATTGCACTCCAGCCTGGGTAACAAGAGCCAAACTCTGTCTCCAAAAAAAAAAAAAAAAAAAAAGTAATGATACGTTTGATTTCACCATTCGTTTATACACTACCAAACTGGCAAAATAAATTAAGACAGTTTAGAAAGTGATAGAAGCATCAATTAAAGAAGAGAGAAAAAAGGGATTCAAGGGTGGAGATCAAACACTAATATTGAATCCAGGAACTGCCAGCTAAACCTGCAGAAGCTATTTGGGGTATTTTTTGGTCACTTGCCATGTGACAAAGTGTCCTTCTTTTGTGTATTTATTGGTTTGGCAAAAGGTCACTGTTACACTGCCATAGAACAAGTAAAAGCAGTCTCAGGAGGAGATAATTCATCTAAGTTTCTGTTAGAGAATTGAGGAGGCCCTTTACTCAATGACCCAAATGTGAAAGAAGGGCTATAATTGCATATATTTTGTATATGTATCTTACCAGGTGAGAGACGTTAACGACATGATTGTGTACAGCAGCCTATGAACAAATCTTTTCCTGTACTTGTATCCAAAACCAAGGCCAAGTTTCAATATTATCTGCTTGGACTTTGGAAAAAGTTCAGCAATCAAAGAGAGAAGCATCGTCTTCAGAGGGCTGAGAAATGTCTGCAAATTATGTTTATGCAAATTTAATATTAGTGTTTAATATTAATCTAAGTAGAAAACAAGGGGCTTTGCAGAAATCCCTTTTGTTTGATGTCTGAGTCTTAGCCTGAAGCTTTTATCAACACTGATTTATAAAAAGAAATAATATAATTTTTAAAGGCTAAGTGTGGGAAAAGAGAATCTCTCTAGAATTTAGATAAAGTTTCTCTAAAACAATCTGGCATAGTCTAGTGCAGGATCGAACTGTGTGGGGGGGGTCAATATTCAATATTTTACAGGATCTGTAGTGTAGAGTTGTAAGCTGTGTCTTCTGTATGTAAGTAGAGCTTGTGTTCCCTTCTGTTTGTTCTGACACATGGCATGTTCATTCAGCAGATTCGTCTTTTCTTTTCCCTTTCCCTTGCTGATTTTGGTTATTTGCTGAACACACACACACACACACACACACACACACACACACATATAGAGGTGCTTTGAAAAAGCTTCTCCCAAATTCTAAGGTAAGTTCACTTTCCCCATTCTGTGGAAGTAACCAGTGGTGTCCCTGGGGAGAAGCCTTGGTTCAAATTCTCCTTCCCCTCAATGGCCAATGAGTAGATACTGTAACTGAAAACTAGAAAAATAAAAAACATGGCAATTGTCTGAACAGAAAATATAGAAAGAGTAATACTGGAAATGAAAACAGGCACTGGAGCAACTCAAATGCTCAGGTTTTGACAGAACTTCTGTTGTTGTTGGATAGTTTGTTTACAGTCCCATTTTGCTAAAATGAGTATGTATACTGCAAAATGTTTATAAGTAAATGATAAAAAAGGCAAGTTCTTGCACTGCAATGAATTGAAATCATGATATTGTGAAAGGAGGGTCTATTTTGAGAGAGGATTTGTCTTTTGAGGACAGGAACAGAGGCCTTAGTGGATAGTAAAAGCACTGGCTGGTTTTCCTAGGTACTAGGGAAAGATGCTCAAAGTGAGCAATGTGGAGGTCTACTACTTTCTATCCAGCCCAAACATTCCCCCTTTTTTCCTTTTCAGGTCTTTGCTGAAGTACAGAATAAGTTGGCCCCTTTCCTTAAATCTCCTTAGACTTGTCCCATAATGACCAGAGGAATAAAGAAGGAAAATTGGGAGAAAAATTGCCAAGAACAAATGGGTAGACACTGAGAAAGCCTGAAGTAGGAAGCTCATAAAGTACTTACAGTATGCAACCAGATTTGAGAAGATTCCATATTATCTTGGCTGCTAGGAATTGGAGATGAAACTCTAAGGCCAGTTAAATCAAACTGACCTGAATTAGAGGAAGTAGGGGATCTCTGAAGGGAAACTGCCCTGAACATGGTTTTTATAAATAGTTGGATGCCCTAGGGAAACTAGTACTCTGTAAATGGCCCCAATTTGGAGTATTGGAGAACACCATCAGATATTAACAACTATAAAGAAATGTATCCAGGAAATTAGAAAGAAATGTTACCATGAGTTTGTATCTACTTTGTTAAAGAGACAGTCCAGTATCTCCAAGCACCTGGATGATCTGCTTCTCACTGAAATGCAAAGAATTGGTTTCTAAAAATCTATTTCCAAAAATTATCTTTTTCTCTGAAGGTTTTTATATTTATATATAAACAGTTCAGAATGTCTGGTAGGGAAATTGCTAAACAATTGGCTAATGAGAAAGACATTTAGGAGCCAGTTTTTGATGGGAAATCATCCAAATTGGATGGAGACAAAAGAGTTCTGTCCTGGCTTGTGGTTTTGGCCTATCAGTGGAAGACAGCCACAAAATACTATTGGTAAATCACTACAATTACAAAACAATGAGATTGATGCAGCAGCAAAAATAATTGTTTATAAAGTGGTTTCCAGGACAAAACTTACCAAATACTGGATTGGTTTGTATTTTGTATGACGTTCAGTGCATAGAGCTCTTATGATAAAAATAAAACTCTTGCCATTGACATTCTAATGATTAAAAAACTGAGTCCAAGACGTATGAAGCATATCCGTGTGGATTAGGTTAGCTTATGTATGACAAAATAAAAATCCTCATTTCCAAATGGGTGCCCTGAAGACCTATAATGGATGATTCACAGTACAGCCAAGATATTGATGCTCCAGCAAGACCAGTGTGGCTATCTCTGACAGGTTAGACACCCTGGAGGTACATGTGCACACAAAGGGACAATGTAGAAGGATACATTGCCTTTACCTGAGCATGAATGAGCCCAGGGTGTTGTGCCAGCAGTATCCACACCTATTCAACTAGATCATGAGTATGAGGTTTGACAGCAAAGCTCAAAACTGTCTCTCACCCCAGGTATACTGCTGTGCCTAAGGCACTACCCACTTAACAAGACAGAAGGTTCTTTAGTTATTGACAGTCATATGCAGGTTATAAGGCCACTCTCTTGCCAATAAATGTAGCCACCTCAGAATCCATAATTGGTGTTTTCCTCAAGTTGTTCAGAGAAATATCCAGTGCCTCTGACCCCAAGTGTAGGTCATGATCTGAATATAAAAATTACTTCCCATCTTTCCTATCAACCCAAGCACGAAACAGGCAAAGGTGACATCATCTCATTTCCCAGCCCAGGAGTCACTAATTCTTAGTTTTTACTCAATGACCAACGACCCTATTGCAAGCATTTATCTTCTCAGTAGCCATACCCCTTATTGGGTTGTGTCCCATATCACAAGTTTCATGGTGAACAAAACCAAGAGCTGTGTTTGTTAAGATGATGGAGTACAGAAAAGAGTCTAGCCAAGGCTGGGCACAGTGGCTCACGCCTGTAATCCCACCACCCTGGGAGGCTGATATTGGAGGATTGCTTGAGCCTGGGAGGTTGAGGCTGCAGTGAGCCATGACTGCACCACTGCACTCCAGCCTGGGTGACAGAGTGAGGCTCTGTCTTAAAAATAAACAAATAAATAGTCTTGTCAACCTATGGTCTGAATCCCCAGGCGTATTTATAATGTGGCCATACTTAACATGATGGGACTTGATGGAATACAGTAAGTCCTCACTCAACATTGTCCACTGGTTCTTGGAAATTGTGACTTCAAGTGAAATAACATCTAACAAAATGAATTTTTCCCCTTATCAGTATTGTAACAACATTGAACAATGTAACCAAACAACATGAAACAATGTCGTAACTAAACAACATTGAACAATGTTGTACATTGTACATTGTTGTACAATGTACACCTGCTGTACATTGTTTTACTTAATGTTGTAGTCTTCAAGAACCTATGGATAATGTTAAGTGAACTACTGCTATACAAATAAAGACGGCCTGAGCCTTTGATTTTCAAATCACAAGTGGGGAAGCAGAAGAGCTCCTTTATTGATTGGACTTGGACAGAGAAAACAAAGCCCACTGGGAAGAGCCTTGACGTAAGTTTTTTTCTCATAATTAAAATTATTTCTTTAATACACACTTATGCATTGTTTGTAAATTCCTCACTTAAAACAGTAAGTGGTGAAGAGTTTTTAAGTTTTTAAGAGTGATAGAACATATTCAACTATTTGAGAACGTAATAAAGCTAACTGAATAGCATTATATAATGAAATTTAAACATCATTCAAAAGCATTTCAAATAACCGAAGAGTTTCAAATGGAGTATTTTATTCATATGTTAGGTATCATTTTAACATATACACAAACACTGACACACTCTGGTCTGCGTGGAACAAGGGTGGTCTAAATATCCTAAAAGAAAATGAAAAATTAAAGTACATTAATTTTTCATTATTATAGGCAATTATGTCCACATCACTTACAAAGCTATTACTGATATTGTCCAAGGAAGCAGAGTGGTACAGAGGAAGGAAACTTGAGGGTAAATTCATCAGTGACATAACTGAGATCTCAACATGAGAAAGCTGACAAAACATGAATTTTTGCTGTGAAATTTCTCTTTGCAAAATATGAAGAAAAGTCAGTCAATGGGCAGTAAATAAGAGTAGGTGGTGAACTTCTGCTGTCAATTCTTCTCACAGTATCTTGCAGAGGCATCAAGAAAATTGCTTAGTCCTTCTCTGGGACCAGTTTCAGAACTTTTCCAATTGCAATGGTCTTACCCTCATCTCTTAAAGTAAAACGACCCATCTGAGGAAAATCTTTGAACGTCTCGAGGCAGATGGTTCCTGCTGTCCTTAAACGAGCAATGCATACTTGATCTTGTTTCACGAAGCGGGGTCGTGTCTTACTTTTTTCTCCTGATTTTTTGTCTACCAAGGAGATTAAGGCTGTTATCTCAACTTCCTCAATACAAGTATGAATGTGCAGCACCGCATTATAACCTGGGCAGATGATGGATTTGTGCTCAATAATCACTATCTGAACATCAAACGTGCGTCCAGAATGGCAGAGGTTACTAGGATCACAAAGTATGAATCCTGGAAGAATCTCTTCTTCTTCAATTCCCTTCAGTCTGATTTTGAGGTTTTCACCTGGGGCTACAAAATCAGTTTCAGTATCATCAGAAAGTATTCCAAGAACTTCTACATTGTGCTTGTTTGGCATCATCACAAGCTGCTGGCCTTTAAAAATGGACCCAGATTCCAGCTTTCCCAGGACCACAGTGCCCATATCCTTGTACTTATCCACAATTGGCAGTCTTATTGGTCCATCAATTGATCTGTTGAAGTTTGGCAAGTTATCCAAATACGGAATAAATGGTAGTCCAGTGTACCAAGGGCAGAAATCTGATTGCTCTTTAATATTTGCTCCGGTCAGTCCTGAGCAGGGCATAAAGTGAATGTCCTTTTTTGGACTGAAGCCGACTTTTTTCAAAAAGGGTACCAGTTTTTCTTTACATTCTTCATATCTCTCGATGCTCCAATTTACTGTGGGATCATCCATCTTATTAATAAGCACTATTAAATGTTTTACCCCTGCCGTTTTTGCCAACATAGCATGTTCTCTTGTCTGTCCACCTTTTTCAAATCCAGTTTCAAACTCTCCTTTCCTGGCAGAGATGACCAGCACAGCCAAATCAGCTTGAGAAGCACCACCAATCATATTTGGGACAAAACTCTTGTGGCCAGGGGCATCTAAAATTGTGAAATGTTTCCTTTCTGTTTCAAAATAAGCACGACCCACTTCGACTGTTTTACCCTTGTCTCGTTCTTCCTGATTTGTATCTAAGGCCCAGGACAAATACCATGTTTCTCTGTTTTTCTCCTTAGCTTCTCTTTCATATTTCTCCAGTGTTCTTTTGTCAACCATTCCAGTTAAAAACATTATCTGTCCTCCGATGGTTGACTTGCCAGCGTCTACATGGCCAATGAATACTACATTTACGTGTTCTTTCTTAGGAGCACCTGAGGGTACAATCACATATTTGGATTTTCTTATTTCCTCTTTTTCCTCCATCATTTCCTGGCCACTTTCTTCTGGGGGCCCCGAATCTCCCGAGGAACCACCCCCAGGCTCAGCTTCACTTACTTCTTTACTGTGCTCCCATGATTCTTCTAGGGCCATTTCCACCTCTCCATTTTCTACAACAGGTTCTGAAAGTTCCATGGTAACGGCTGAATTGGAACCTTCAAGCGACACTAACGGTTCCTCTCGGGAAGGTTCCACAGGTGCCCCCCGTCCCATCCTTTTACCTTGAGGGTATCCCGCGCCGGTGCAGGTTTCATCGTTGCTGCCGGAGCCGGCCGGGAGGGTGGGCGGCTGAGTCGGGCTCCGCAGGAAGGACGGCACGAACTCCGCGGCGTGTACGTTAGGCACGAAGGGCTTGGCGTTGACGTTGAGCTGACGGCTGAAGGCCGAGCTAAGGGGCTCGCGCTGGGCCTCGGCCACCGCAGAGGAGACTCCATCCCCGCTCGGGGCCGACCCCGGGGCTTCCATGTCCACCTGGTCCCAGCAATCGGGCGCCGAGTCGCTGCTGCTGCTGCTGCCTGAATCCATGGTCTCAGAACTTGCTGTGTGGCAGTGAGGGAGCGAGCTCAACAGACCAGAAAGAGCGGGCTCCGCCGGCGGGGTTAAGGTAGCAAGAGCGAAGAGCCAAGGGGTAGCGACACGAACCTTAGCGGCACCGCGGAGGCAGCTAGGCGCCGATGCTGCATTCGCAACTGCGGCGGCAGCAGCAGATATGGCGGCTCAACACTCTCCTCTTGTGTGTGAGCGGATCTCCTCCCCCAAACCCCAACCACTTCCGACTCCTCCACCCCCAACCCAACGCCGGGCGTGGATTGACCCCTCGCTGCCATCCGTACGCTTGGCTTCCTTACTTCTTAAGCCAGGACTAAGTCCAAAAGTACTGTTTTTTAAAACGAAAATTTCCATTCACTTTTTTGTTCACACGATCTGGGAGAGCGATTTGACCACAATCTGATGATTAAATCTAGACAGGAACACATGATATACAATTCTACTAAAAGATTCAAGTAAAAGTGAACATTCCTATTGAACAAATGGGAGGCAGGGTAAGGGTTAACTTATACAGAAATTCAGAAACACAGAAACTGAAGGGAGAGGCAAGGAATGAGTAGGGAGGGACTAATGAAATATATGAGTCTGTAGCCGAACTTAGGAAATGAAACTTAAGATCACTCATTAATTTGAAATTCAGAGGTCTTTTGATTTTCCCTTTCCAGTGGGCCCCCATAAGCCTGTAACTTCTGCTGATGGCTTCTATAGTTTAAAGATAGGGTTTCAACTTCTTTTCATGTTAAGCACCCTGGCTGTCTGAGGGGAGAGAATTTCCAAGGAGATCCTTGTTCCAGTGAAGCTTCTAGTCACTTCATATGCAGATGCTTGCACAATGGCTGGCCTGCCATTCAATGGTGGATCACGTAGACAAGCACAAGACTCAGATCACTCTTGTTTTACCAACCAACTCTATTCTGGGTTTATCTGCACTACTCACCAGCACCTCCCTAGTACATCCTGTGTCCACAGGCCTCGAGTTTTCCTGCCTTATTCCGGGGGGCCTGGAATCCTACTCACTGCACTGGCTTTGCTCTAAGAAACAATCAGTGTCATGCTGAACCCCTCTACAGTTTATGGTAATGAGACAAGACTGTAGGTGTCAGCCTAATTAAACCAATTAGGACTTCTGAGATGAACAAAGACCTTAAGACCCTAATCAAAAGAATCTCACTCTCAGAAAGTGTTAACAGTTGAGCCAAAGCCTCAGCGACCTTGTTTGTAAGTTAATTTAGTGCAAACTGACATAGAAAATACAAACTTATTCCTCTGAATCTGTTTTCAGTCTTCATGTACTCAAATCTGTCACCTTTTCTTTTTATGAATTCAGGTTTTGTGACATACCTAGAAAGACTACTCAGTCCAAACAACCTGCTTAGTACAAGATGGTGTCACATAGTTGGAATTTTTTTTTTTTTTTGAGACAAAGTTTCACTTTTGTTGCCCAGGCCGGAGTGCAGTGGCATGATCTCAGCTCACTGCAACCTCCGCCTCCCGGGTTCAAGCAATTCTCCTGCCTCAGCCTCCCGAGTAGCCGGGATTACAGGCGTCCGCCACCAAGCCCAGCTAATTTATATATATATGTATATATATTTAGTAGAGACAGGGTTTCACCATGTTGGCCAAGCTGGTCTTGAACTCCTGACCTCAGGTGATCCACCTGCCTCGGCCTCCCAAAGTGCTAGGATTACAGGCATGAGCCACCACATCTGGCCTCATAGTTGGATATTAAATAAATCCAACAACAAGGCGAAATATTGTAAAACCAAGTACCTGATTTATAACTTGAGAATTGTGTTCTCCAGACTTTAGGGGTAGGAAAAAAAGACAGACTTGGACCCTTGATGTTTTCACTCTGGGGTTGCCACAGTTATACTAGCTCTGTACTGTTTCCAAACCTTTAGATATCAAACACCTTCATTCTTTTTGCCTCGGTTATGGATTAGTTATTTACAGTGACATAAAGAGAGTGTGCACACCTATTCACAATAAACAGGAAGAACTGAGAGGCAGAATGTGCAGAGAGACCCTCCACACAAGTGCTGGAGCCTTCTTGGACATTGTGTGAACCTAGAATTGGCATTTCTGGGAGAACTTGTCAAGGTTTTGGCAGCCGTGTTCACATGAGGTAATTCATCCAAGGAAGCAGAAGATGTCTGGGATTTTTCCTTCACCTGGGTCAAATGCATTGGTCATGAGCATATTGGCATGACTACTACTTACTGATATCTCAGAGAACATCGGATACTTCACTGTTAGAACCATAAAGGAGAAATCAGAAATCGTCTGTGAATGTCCTCATAATCCATCATTCCTGAGGTTCAAGGGGAGGCAGGTCAATGCAAAAGAGAGAAGCACTGACCAGATTGTATCCGGAGAGATAGGCCTTGGACAAAAATCTTTTGATTTGTGTGATTGGATGCTTGTATCTAGTCTTTCTGCCTAAGAGTTCATCAGTAAATGACAGAATTTGCCTCACCAAAGAGGAAAATTTAAAAAAGAGTGTAGGTGATATCCAACCATTGCTTGATTCAATCTTTTTCCTCCTTTAAAAATCTTTTTTATTGTAAAATATAGCACAAACACAGAAAGTCACATTAAAAATTATAGGTTTTTGACTTATGAGAAAGGAAGCACACTTGTAACAACCATCCAAGTCAAGAGAAATTTGCTAGCCAACCCAGAAGGCTTCCTTATGCCCTGTTCAATCACAAACAACTTCCTCCACCTCTCAATGTAACTCCTATTGTGACATTTATGGTAATAACCTATACGATTTTCTGTATAGTTTTATTACACAAATATGTACACTCAGACACTACATTTCAATTTGGCCTGCCTTTTTGATATTTCTTTTAAGTCTTTTTTAATCTATTGCTACCCAACCTATCTTCCCCTTTTTCATGTCATTTATTTATTGAGGAAAGTGGATGATGTGACTGGTAGAGGGGTTTTTTGTTTGTTTGTTTGTTTGTTTTTTACATTCTCAGCTTTGCTGACTGTATCTCTATGACAGAGTTTGGAATATTCCTTTGTTCTCTGTATTTCCTGTTTATCAATAATTAAATCTATGAGCTTGATCAGATTCAGGTGCAATTTTTTAACAAGAATACTTCGAGGGAATTTTGATTATTTCCATCAAGAGGCACATGAGGTCGGGTTGTGACTCTTTTTACAATTAGCCATAATTATTGATACTTGTGTAGAAACATATCATTAGAGGTTGCAAAATTGTGATATTGTACTTCTGTCATTTCTTTTTTATTTATTAACTAGAGTGCTGTTCCAAAAAATGTACCTTCAACAATTTTGTTACTTTGAGATACAGAGTGTAAAGGAAATGCAGGAAAAGTGCTTGATTCTTTCGTGTTATTTAGCAGTTTTCAAAAATAATGAGTTAGCTCCCTAGAATCCTACACTCACGACAAATAAAGATTTTAAAAGGGATAATTGTGAATTACTGGATTTACATATATTTGAGGCATTTTGATAAATTTTACTTACTATATTTATATTAATTTTACTTACTATATTTATGATCATTTGCCAGTGCCTCTTCAGGTTGAATTCTGAACACTTTTGAGACTATGCTAGTAGTCCTTGATGGTTTATTTATTATATGGTTTGACAAGATGTACTAGGCTAATTACACAAATGTTTGCCAAACCAGGAATACTGGTTCTCAATGATAACATGGAAAGATAGATAGAATTCAGAAAATAAAATAGTCATTTGATTTATCCCACCTACACATATAGTAGTCTCAGTACTACCACCATCAATATGATTTAAAATAAACAATTTTTTCTTTGCATAAATGCTTTCTTTATTCTCTGCCTGTATTTCATAGTTGAATTGCATCTATCTGATAGTCACATTTATTGAGTGCTTCCTAAGCATAGATCATATTTCAATTATTTTATATGGATTCTCTCATTTAATTTTCCCTATCATCCTTTGAAGAAGGTAATCTTATCACTCTGTTTTACAGATAAGAAAATAACATTCAGAGAGGCCAGGGATTACTCAACATCGCATAGCTAGTAAATAGTGGACTTGGAGTTTAAACACAGACAATATGATTCTAAGACCACACTGGCTTGTATCATCTACCACATATATATAAAGAAAGGAATAGGGAAATTTGTCAGGGTTAAATCACAAATAGAGGAAGAAGGTAAAATCTTAGATTATCTGGAAAGAATGGAAATAAAATACATTTAAGAGAGAAAGGATAATTCAGTGTAGTTCTTTCATGAGGATTTGTGTTTCTTTCCTGAAGTAGGAGATTGGAAATTGTGAAGGAAGACTGAAATAAGAAAAATGATGAATAGGGGAAGATTTACAATGGGCCCTTATGGTATGGGGGATGTGGCTGATTTGGGAGTAATAAAATTGCTTTTTAAAGAATTTAGGTAAACAAAAACAGCACTAGACTGGAGAACATAATATCTTTAGGTTTTGAGATTCCTGTCTTTCCCCATGTTATATCTAGCATCATTGGGCAACTTGGGGCACAAGCAGAGTCTTAAGTTTCATCCAGGTTTAGGTAACAGTGGTGTATGATAGGCTGAAAGGAGGAGAACAGAAAAATATTGAGGAGCTAGTGAACATAGAGTTAAGAACACTGTGCCTTATATTGGTTCTCTTGGCGTATGTTCCAGCCCCATTCACAAATAAGCTTCTCTGTACTGAAAAGGCTAGAAAGCTTAAGCCTCCATTTCCTAGAGTTTTGCTGCTGGGATTCCAAATGCGTTTTACCTTCTGTCAATCTGATGCACCCTAGACGGATTCCACTTAAAGCCAATCTAAGTGTAGAGAAATGTGGGTTAAGGCAAGCATAACTTGGAGATATAGACCTAGCTGGGAAAAATATCTCCATTGGGCCAACAGTTCTGGTGGAGTTTCCTGTTTCCAGGACATCAACTAAGGTACTCTATGCCAAGAACCTGCAGTTGCAGTGGAAGCCTCTTGATTCCCCGACTCTCCAACTGTGAAAGAGACGGCAGCCCTCCTTGGCAGTCAATTGTGCTGTATGATTCTGCTAATTATTCTGAGAGGCCAGGGGGAAAAAAAACTGTTTCTCCAAGCCCTAGAAGTACAGTGTTTATAAACCCCTAACTCCCCATGTTAGTCCCTGTGCTAATTAACAGAGTACATCCTGTTAACATCAACCAAACACTGACTTGTACAAGGGTCACATGACTGGGGTTCAAATGCAAGACTTACCATGTCTAATCTTGTCTTTTGTTTAGTTTTCTTAACCACTATCTGCCTCAACTTTCTGGTCTACGAGGTGAACCCACATTCATAGGTGTGGCCCTGGGGTGCTAGATGCAAGGATATGTGGAGGCTACAAAGAACCACAGAGATGGGAATTTTATGTCACTTAAGAAACTTTATCATTTTCAAATACCAGTACCTACCACTACCACAGGAAAGTATGGGACAGAAATCTTAGCTAGGGCTGAAATGTCTGATATCCAAGCATGAGACTACCTTACCCAAATACAGCTCAAGTTTGAGGTTAAAATGGAAAAATGTATCTCCCTTGTATTACTCTGTTCTCATGCTGCTAATAAAGACAAGCCCCAAACTGCGTAATTTATAAAGGAAAGAAGTTTAACTGACTCTCAGTTCTACATGGCTAGGGAGGCCTCACAATTATGGCAGAAGGTGAAGGGAAAGCAAGATACGTCTTACATGGTGGCAGGCAAGAGAAACAGCATTTGTAGGGGAAGTGCCCTTTAAAAAACCACCAGATCTCGTGAGATTTATTCACCGTCACGAGAACAGCATGGGAAAATCCCACCGCCATGATTCAATTACCTCCTACTGGGTCCCTCCCATGACACATGGGGATTATTACAATTCAAGATGCGATTTGGGTAGGGACACAGAGTCAAACCATATTATCCATTCTGAGGCAGTCTCCAATTCTTGCAATGCCCACACCTTGATCTTGGACTTCCAGCTTCCAGAACTGTGAAAAACAAATTTTTGTTCTTTATAAATTATGTGGTCTCAGGTATTTTGTTATAGTAGTACTAATGGATTAAGTCACCAAGTAAACATGTGCATATATGTCTTATACATCCCAGCATTTGCATACAATAACACAGGAGAACAAGCTCCTAGATCCATGTTAGGAATCAGAAAATTGAAGTTCGAGGGAAAAAAAGGCTGGTCACAAAACATTCTTTGATGTGGCCAAGGTCCAAACTCTCATTAGTCCTCAAAATGCACACCCATAATGGAAAATAAAAAAACATAGAGATTAAGAAGCAGAGAAGAGGAACTTGGTGATTTATTGACAAGCTACAACCATAGGAGCTCTGGTACTACAGTAAAGAGGAAGTATGTTAGGGAACAAGCTAATTTGAGCTGTACAGGTCTCTGGGAAGTAGAGTAATAGCATATGACTGCATAGGCTAGCATAGAGCAAACAGCGTGAAGGATAATTAATGGTAATGTGAAGAAATGAATTTTGCAAGCCAAAAGATAATCAAATCTATGAACCTAGTGGAGGTCACTTGTTCCCTAATAAGTAAGAAGATCCAGTAAAGGAGAGTGAGTCTTAGTTTTTCTGTCTCCAAATGCAGTAATATTTGAATAATGCCAAAGACAGCAAAGTGGTAATGTCAGTTTTAAACATCTGGTGGAAGGACCAGAACAGTAATGTTATAATAAAACAATCAGGTATGACGTCAACATACCTCACTAAGTCATTTGATGTACCTTGAGCACATATTTACTAAGCACCTGCTTTGTGACTGCCCCTGTGTCCTAATAGGCAGATTCAGATGGGGAGTTTGCATCATGTGGGGAAAATTTTAGTGTCAATAAAAACAATAACTGACATGCATTCAAATACAATTACATTTTGAATGCATAGTTAGCTCTAAAGGAAAATATCATTTCCTCCATCATAAAATTCTAGGTCTTGAAAATCGCTAAGAGAATAGATTATGGCTGGTCGTGGTGGCTCATGACTGTAATCCCAACACTTTGGGAGGTCGAGGTGGGCGGATGACAAGGTCAGGAGTTCAAGACAAGCCTGGCTAACATAGTGAAACCCCGTGTCTACTAAAAATACAAACATTAGGTGGCATGGCAGCGTGCGCCTGTAATCTCAGCTACTCAGGAGGCTGAGGTAGGAGAAACACTTGAACCCAGGAGGCAGAGGTTGCAGTGAGCCGAGATCGTGCCACTGCACTCCAGCCTGGGTGACAGAGCAAGACCCCATCTCAAAATAAATAAATAAATAAAAAAGAGACAATAGATTGTAAGTATTCTCACGACAAAAAAATGGTAAGTAGTGAGGTAATTAATATGTTAATTAGCCCAATTAACCATTCCACAATGAATACATAATTAAAACAACATGTTGTACACAATGCAATTTTTATTAGGCAATTAAAAATAAATAAAAATATCTAAAAAATATTAGATGCTAGGGGATAAATTCAGTATTTTGAAACAGGGTAAACGGAGGCAAAAATTGAAACAATTAACTGTGTTTGGCATATAAACTATAATACTTGATTACCAAGTAGGGGAGGAGAGAAGTTTCTTATCAGAGAAGATTTCTGTCTAACAATGAAGAAGGATAGACAGAGGAAAAGAATCTTCATAGTAAGCCTCAAATGACACAAGTGATCTAGGCAATGACCACCAATATTTGCTCCCATTGCAAAGGACAGACAACCATTCAGTATGTGTCCCCTGATGGATTTATGCAACTCTGCCTCTGAGGTACTTTTGGTAAAATATTAAGCCAAATATGATGGAGACTCTAGATCTAACTCTGAATTTACTGGAAAGGCAGGAAACAGGAATGTATTAAACAATGTCAATGAAAAGACATCAGCAAAATCCAGCATGTGGGAGACATTATAGTATAAAGGACTCATTTCTCAAAAGAAAGAGACGGAGGGAGTGGATTTTACCAAAGATTAACAGACATAACAACCAATTACAATGCGTGAGACTAAATGGGGTCTGGAGTTGAAAAACTCAAAGGAAAAAAATGAGCATTTATGATACAATAAGGGAAATATCTGTGAATGAATATTGAAGATGTTTGGCACTTCTTCATTATTGTTTAGGCATGATAATGGCATACATTATATTTTTAAGTAGTGTTTTTAAGTTGTCTTTTTCTCTGACAGACATATTCAGCAGTATATATGGGTTAACTGATATGATGTCTGGAATTTCCCTGAAGCTAAGCTGGAGGGGTGGGGGAAGTTTCTGGGTATAGATGAAGAAGATTGACCAAGAGTTTATGACTGTTGAAGTGGAGTGTGATCTACATGTAGGTTCTTTATCACATAATAGCTTGTCATGTATCTGCTTGACAGTGTTTAAAACAGAATGTGTTTTTTTAAATGTCCAAAGCCATCACAATATAGACTGCTGAAATCGGAGTTTCTGGATATGGGGCCAGAGCATTAGTATCTCTAAAACTACCTTCAAATGAGTTTAAACTAAAGTTTAAAACCAGTGATCAACAGGACCTCATTCTTTTAATTTCTATGACAAGAAGGCTGAAAGTACACGGGTCCTGATACAGCTGCTCAGAGACTCACAAAAACATCAAGGCTTCCATACTGCTTCACCGTTTTCAACAAGTTGACTCTATGATTTCATCCTTGTCATAGCATGGCTCCAGACATCTCTGTTACATTCCAAGTATCACCATTCTCTTCTTTCACACCTGTCCTTTTTAAGAAACAGTCTTTTTCTACAGAAGCCTCCCAGACATTCCCTGTACACCTCACTGGGTAGAACTGGGTCCCATGTCCACTACTAGCTGCAAGGCAGGTTGAAAACCATCATTGGACAAAGGGGACTGTGATATCCATGATTAGAAGAATCTTGAGGGGGCCCCCCAGGATTGAATACATTGCTTCCTTTAACAAAATCAGTGTTGTACCACCTGATATTGGTGGGAAAGGCTATTGGGTCAGCGATCAACAAAGCCAGTGAGAGAGGAGTAGAACTCTAGAATCAAAAACACAGTCAGGGGCAAGGATTCAATATGGACTGAAAGGAATAAACTCACAGTAATTGAGCGACATACTGTGTTCAGGCAACTTTTCTTTTTTAACCTGCTGTATTGTTCGGTACTCACAACAGTTCTGCAAAGCAAGAATTTAGCATTATGTCCATGTTATGTATGAGGGACTAGCAGCTCAAATAGGAGGGGCCACGTGGTTTACTCAGCATTCTGATTGGTGACTTCATGGGGCATTACTTTTACCCTGTGCCACTGGTCATAGCCACTTCTGAAGGTTCCCAAAATCACCACGGGACACATCAACAGAGAAAGGGAAAGAGGTCTATTGTTTGCTCAGCACAGTGTAAGGCATATTTCATGTAATGATTTGAACATATGCGACACCTATATTCTGTCTCTGGATAAGGATTGTAGAGTCCAGACAGTGTCCATCACACAGTGCTGGTATTGGTATTAGTTGCCATGGGTATTAGCTACCATGTTCACCATTATTTGTCCTTGCCCCTTCTATGCCGGTGGTGTATCTAGGATGTCTCAGGAACAGACTTTACACACATGTGTGATTTGTTTGGCCTTTCCCTCTCTTTCTATTCTTCTGTTTCCAATACTCAGTTAAACTCAAATATTGAGTTCTTAGTTTCAGGTTTAAAATTTTCATTTCTCTATTTTTCAGTGTATCCATTTGATTAATGTCTTATTCTATTCTGTATAGCAGAATATCTGAGATTGGGTAATTTATAAAGAAAAGAGGCTTACTTAGCTCATGGTTCTGCAGGCTGGGAAGCTCAAGGGGCATGGTGCTGGAATCTGCTTGGCTTCTGGTGAGGACTTTTATACGGGGTCATATCATGGGGAAGGTCAAAGGGGAAGTGGACACATGCAAAAAGGCCAAACATGAAGGGCAACCTTGCTTTATTACAATCTGCTCTCATGGGAACTAATCCATTCCTGAGATACCTAATCCAGTTTCAGGAAAATAAGAACTCACTCACACTTCTGAGAAAGGCACTAAAACACCCTTGAGGGCAGAGTCCCCATGACTTAAAAGCCTTCCATTAGGCTCCGCCTCTTAAACGTTCCACCTTTCAACATGGTTGCACTGGGAATTAAGGTTCCAACATGAGTTTTGTTAAGATCAAACCATATTCAAGCCATAGCAACTAATTTTCAAATTCCAGTTTTCTGATGAAATCTCAACTTTGTTATCCATACTCTTGAACATATTAATCATAATTATCTCACTCCAATATTGGGGTGTTGGTATTTTCTTTTGTCTTTTTATTCTCTTGATCTGTTTCTTGATAAGGCTGGTGATTGAATTAAATGTCAGGCATTATTAATGAAAAAGTTTTATGGGCTCTATATGATGTTATCTCCCTCTCTAGAAGATTCTCCTGTTTTCTGGCAGGCTGCTAGCACAGGGACAATCACATCCATCCAGAGACAGCTGACTCAAGTGTGCTTCAGACTTTATAAAGTTTCATCTACCTCTGATTTTTCCCTCTCAAGTTGCAGCTCTCCAGGGCTCCCAATTGTGAGTCTGGGGTGTTTACTAAAGGTCCCATTTTGGGTGACTTCTGAATTCAGTATTTTACTATGTGTATCCATTTGATTGATGTCTTATTCCATTCTGTATAGCAGAATATCTGAGACTGGGTAATTTATAAAGAAAAAAGGCTTACTTAGCTCATGGCTCTGCAGGCTGGGAAGCTCAAGGGGCATGGTGCTAGAATCTGCTTGGCTTCTGGTGAGGGCTTTTATACTGTGTCATATCATGGGGAAGGTCAAAAGGGATGTCCTGGACACAAAATAAGTTCTCTGATGCCTGGGGACTTCTGAGAAATCTGTTGAGATTTTTAAGTGCCGTCTGCTGAACTTCTTAGTCACATGTTTTCTGTAGCTTAAGTGTGGACAAATGCCTCTAGGAAGAAAACCACCCCATATTGGTCTCACTTTTGTCTGCTTTTCTTTTTCCTGAGATCTTGACTTCTCAAATATTCACAAGTTTGGTTGTCTGAACCTAAGTTTTGTTTCCATAACCCCGTGAGTTTCCTGAAGAGCTGATGTCTTCTCTACCTCTTTGCAAATGTTTTGCGTATAGAATGATGTCCTCTCACACAGGCAGTTTGGGATTCAGCAAATTATCTGAGGGAAAAAGCAGCACAAGATTGTTGAATTCCCCACTGCAAGTTTCCCTAACCTCCAGATTCTTCTACTCTGATGTCCTGTACACAAAATAAGTTCTCTGATGCCTTCAAGTAGCATTTTCTTTTCTTTTCTTTTTATTTTTTTAGAGACAGAGCCTCGTTCTGCCATGCAGGCTGGAGTGCAGTGGTGCCATCTAAGCTCACTGCAAATTCCACTTCCTGGGTTCAAGTGATTCTCCTGTCTCACTCTCCAGAGTAGCTGGGATTACAGGCGCCTGCCACCATGCCCGGCTAATGTTTTGTATTTTTAGTAGAGACAGGGTTTCACCATGTTGGCCAGGCTGGTCTCAAACTCCTGACCTCAAATGATCTCCCGCCTTGGCCTCCCAAAGTGCTGGGATTACAGGCGTGAGCCACAACACCTGGCCCGTTTTTTTCTTTCATCCAGCTTTTTTACTTTTTCCCCGTGGTGAGTAGGATTGTAGCAAGTTATTTCATCACAGTCGTGGTTGGATGTGAAAATGGCCCACACATAAATTTTTCTTTTTCAAAAAAATAAATATTCAGTCAATCAACCAAACAGCAGCAGTTGCAACAGGTATTCATGGCCTGGTGGGTAGGATAACCTATTCTGCATCCCAACATGAAGGAAACAGCACGTCTTATTTCCCTGCAGCTACAGCTAATCCCCAGAGGGCCAACACACCCAGTGACCTTCACAGGCTGATTACAGGTGGGTGGTTCCACATGCACAGGTGGTGCCAACAGGCCTCATTTCCTCTGGGCCCTCCATTCAGTGGCAGAAAGTAATCCAAGGCCATTGTTTCCCTATTCGTCATCCAAGGGAAAAGAACCATCTAGACATAGTGAGTCTGGACAGTTCCCTCCTGACCTTCTTCTGAGCCTTGTGATGGAGTGTGGGGGTGGGGTGGCTCATTTTGCTCTGCCTCCAAGCTCAAACCCCTTGTGGTAGGGGGAGAGCACAGAGGCAAGTGGGTGCCAGGCTGGGGTGAGCACTTTTGAACTCTGGCCCCATGGCAGTGACTAGGGGTGTGTTACAATTAATGCTCTTTTAGCAGTTGCCGTCTGTGGATAGCTAAATGTTAACCAGCTCAGTGGAGAGTCAGGGTGACAGCCTGTTACACCCTGCCCTCTTGGTACCCGGGTTTTTCTACAGTGTCCAGGAAGAATTAGGTCACAAGGACTTCAAGGAAGGTGAACATGGAGACTTTATTAAGCAGTGGCAGTGACTCTCACCTGAAGGGGAGCTGGAAGGGGGATGGTGCAGGAAGGAGGTGATCTTCCCTGAAGCCTGGTCATTTCTGGCCAGGCTCCTCCCCAAAGTCCTGCCATCTGAAGTCAAGCCACATCTGTTGTAGTCTCTGATACTCAGTTGCTTCTTCTCCTCTAGACATTTGGCCGCTTGTTCTCTTCTCTCCTTCTCTGCTGCACTGCTCTGCTCTTCTGCCAGTGGAATTTGGGTTTTAATGGGTACAGGATGGGGGGCATGGCGAGCAAGGGTGGTTTTAGAAAAAGCAACTTTTGGGCAGGAAAGCAGGGATAACTGTTTTCATTTAGGTCTGCGGTTTCCAGGCTTGAGGGTGGGGCCTTTGCTGGGGAACCACCATCTTCTACCCAGTATTTCTCTGCCTCCTGTCTGTATCAATAGTGGCTCATGGCATCCCACTTAGCAGCAGAAGATCCAGGCCAGGTATCTGTGGTCCTTCCACCCAGTAGCAGAAAGCAACTAGGCCTGGCATTTTCCAGCCATCTATTCTGCAACAGAAGGTGAACCTGTTGCAGAATCTTCCGACGTTTTCCCCAGTGGAAGAGAGATATCCGATGCTTCTCCCAGTAGAAGAGAGCCAGGTCTGTAGCTCCTGGCCCTCCAACCACCAGCAGCAGATGGCCCAGGTACATACTTCCCTCTCCTGGGGAAACTAGTCGATATTGATTAGGAAGGCCAGTGGTACTAGATGACTGAAAAAGAGACCAGGGAAATATTCTATATTCTATGGATCCTGAATCCCACACCTCCTACATAATGACACTGGATGGTCCAGGAAAGCACCTTCTGCCCCTATAGGCAGCTCCCACAGCAATTCATCGGAAACTCAAGTGGGGCTATCAAAACAATGCAGCCCAGAAATGCATTGAAAAGGCTCATTAAACTAAATGCCATTGGAACTACAGTCCATGAAAATATGCCAGAACCAACAGGTCAAACCTTAATAGAGCAACTTCATGCAAAAGTAGAAGCTATGAAAGGATTAAGGGTCTCTTTGCAACATGCAGGACACAATAAAAAAAATCATTCATCATACCTAGAACTGGGAAATCACAACTCAAATGAGAAAAGTCAGTCAACTGACACCAACAGAAATGAGTCAGATTTTGGGAGTATCACGCAAAGATTTTTAAAGTAGCCCATGTAAAATTACTTGAAGAAGTAATTATGGATTACTGTGAAGTAAATGAAAACAAGAAAATCCCTGGCAAGTTATTGAAATTATACAAAAGGACCAAATAGAAATGATAAAACTAAAAAATATGATAAACAAAATTAAAAACTTGCTGGGCAGGCTCTACAGTAGCATGGAAATGATGGAAGATATAATCAGTGAACCTGATTATATCTGTGTTTCCCTGTTTTATATTTTATATAATCAGTGAACCTGATTATATCTTGTTTTTCCCTATTTTTAGATTGAGTATATCCTATTAATCTGTATATAAGTACTGTACTCATGTACAGTAATGCAGCATACTGTACTCATGTATATTAATCTGTACATTAATTTATACATTAGTATAGATTAATAGGATATACTCAATTTGAAAACAGGGAAAAACAAGTAAACAAAAATGAACAGAACTGAGGATTAAAACAAAAGGTCTAACATTTGAATCACCAGAGCTTCAGAAAAAAAGAATAAGTATTTGGGAGCTAAAGACAATACTCAAGTACTGCTGAGGAACCAGGGAGCTATTCTGACAAGTAATGTGCTAGGAATTTGTCACACTCATCCTTCAAACAGAATAAAATTGGACAAAATTAAAAATCAATAACTTTTCTAGGTCCCAGCAGACAACTGAGTTGTCAGGACAAACCACCATCCTGAAATTTGAGAAGCAAGTGAATCCAGAGTCATAGCTAAGTAGATCTCAGCTAAGTAGATCACAGGTAAGATCTACTTAATAGGAGCATAAACTGGTTGAACCATAGCTGGCAGAAAATTTAAACTGTAATTTTGACAAATAGCTTGAGATTGAGTGTGGATTAGTATGAGAGTGAATAACTTTGGAGAACTGCATTCTTGGAGATGCAGGATCCACACTTTCATGGTCTTACCACTGGGAATTCCACCAGGTTCTGACAGTGATTTCAGAATGATTCCTTTATGGTTTTGACAGGAAAGAATAGTCATTCTGGAATATGCCCAGAGCCTTTATCCTAGGCATTTGAAACAAAGCAATTTTGGTTGAATAAGGGCTGGGTAAAAAAAGGCTGAGACCTACTGGGCTGCATTCCCAGTAAGTTAAGGCATTCTTAGTCACAGGATGAGATAGAAGTTGGCACAAGATACAGGTCATAAAGACCTTGCTGATAAAACAGGTTGCAGTAAAGAAGCCAGCCATCATCAAAACCAAGATAGTGATGACAGTGACCTCTGGTCGTCTTCACTGCTACACTCCCACCAGTGCCATAAAAGCTTACAACGTAAGGAAGTTATCCTATATGGTCTAAAAGGGGGAGTCATGAATAATCCACCCCTTGTTTAGCATGTAATCAAGAAATAACCATAAAAATTGGCAACCTGCTGCCCTTGGGGCTGCTCTCTTTGGAGTAGCAATTCTTTTATTTCTTTATGGTTGGTTTGTTTGTTTGTTTTGAGAGAGAGTCTCATTCTGTCGCCCACACTGCAGTGCAATGGCATGATCTCAGCTCACTGCAACCCTTGCCTCCCGGGTTCAAGCGATTCTCCTGTCTCAGCCTCTCAAATAGCTGGGATTACAAGCGCCTGCCACCACGCCCGGCTAATTTTTTTTTTTGTATTTTTAATGGAGATGGGGTTTCGCCATGTTGGCCAGGCTGGTCTTGAACTCCCGACCTCAGGTGATCTGCCCACCTCAGCCTCCCAAAGTGCTGAGATTACAGGTGTGAGCCACTGTGCCCAGACTTCTTTACTTTTTAAATAAACTTGCTTTCACTTTACTATATGGACTGTCCCCTAATTCTTTCTTGCATGAGATACAAGAACCCTCTCTTGTGGTCTTGATTGGGATCCCTTTCCAGTAAAACCTTCTGTATAATAAAGACCAAGTGTTCATGGGGGACACTTTACAGAGCCTTGTCCAGAGCAATGGGGGAGGATATTCTTACTCAAATGGCCTCTAGCTTTACATTCTCACCTAAGGAGTGAATGAAGATATACCAGCAGACACTTGTGGGCCAGGTGTGGTGGCTCATGCCTGTAATCCTAGCACTTTGGGAGGCTGAGGCAGGAGGATCACTTAAGGCCAGGAGTTTGAAACCAGCCTGGGCAACATAGTGAAAGCATGTCTCTACAAAAAATACAAAAGAATTAGCTGGGCATGATGGCACACACCTGTAGTCTCGGCTACTCTCCTTGGGAAGCTGAGGTGGGAGGATCACTTCGGTCCGGGAGGTTGAGGCTGCAGTGAACTGTGATTGTGCCACTGCGCTCTAGTCTGGATGACAGAATGAGACCTTATCTCAAAAAAGAAGAAAAAAAAAGAAAAGAAAAGAAAAGAAAAAGAAACAGAAAAACACATGTTTGTGAAGATCAGAAGTCAGAGAAATAGGCTCACTAAAGCCACTGAGATTTAAATGGGTTATTACAGAATGCCTTCTTTCCCTCACATCCTTCCAACACAAGGCATCAGTAAAATAATATTAAATTATAGCTGAAAGAACTGCAACATAGAAAACTTTCTCAGAGAAGGAATACTTAGAGAAGCCCATCGTGAAAACAGGATACAAAAACAACTACACTGGAGGAAATTGTAGCCTTTGAATCCTAGTGCTACAGCAAACTTTAAACAAAGCCTAACTCCTAACCATATTAACGTAAGTAAGATTATGCAAGCTTCATAAGTAAGGTTATGCAAACACTTCATGCCAAACCATTAAATAACAAAGATGGTGGTTACATATGTATATTGTAATACCTAGAGCAATCACTAAAAACAAGGTACAAGGTGAGCATAACAGGGTGACATAGTCAAAAACAATTTAATTGTACATTTAAAAATCAGTAAAACAGTATAATTGAATTGCTTGTAACATAAAGGATAAATGCTTGATGTGATGGATATCCCATTAACCCTGATGTGATTACTATGTTTTGCATGCCTGAATCAAAATATCTCGTGTAACCC